>NC_056480.1:7118294-7418294 GCF_008729295.1 Plectropomus leopardus
ACAACAACTCTGCACATCACAGCCAACGTTTGATAAGCCTGGCTAACAAAATCATTTTATCAAGATCATGACTCCATCTGACAAAATCAACATAGATCTAGGTCAATGACAAGAGCTGTGCTGAGTGTTCGCCTCTACTGACATTAATAAAATGAATGATAATATAGAAGGTTTGAGGCAACAGAAAGTCTGTGTTAACTTTAGTATCATTATAGAAGATGTGATGTGAAATTACATTTTACATATGGCTAAACAGAGGAAATATACATAGTAATACAGTGATAACTGGAGATGAAAGGAAGAGTTCACCCCAAATTAAAAATACATACATTTCCTCTTACCCATGATACTATTTTTTTTTTGTTTGTTTTAACCTAAATGCTGTTTACATTTTGCATTGCCAGAGGTATTACTATCATGAGTAGATGCATGCTTCGTTCTGCGCAGTGATACAGTTAACAGTTGTAGTTTGGTAAAAAGAAATTAGTTCCTACGTGAAACTGTTCACAACAAGGTCTGTGGATTATCTTAAGTAACAGGGGTCTACTGGAAAGAGACTTTGCTGTTGTTTTTTTGGCGCTTTGAGTACCACAAGCCGAGTGCCATCTAGTTCCATTATTTTGGAAAGAAGGCAGACATCTCTATGGTCAATATCTCCAGCACTCGTCAACTCACACCAAAATGATCTAGATTAATAGATAGCTCCACAGGTAAGAGGGAAAATATGTGTTTTGGATTTTGATGTGAACTGTCCCTTTAAATCATGCAGTCTTTCCACTTGCTTATTTAAATAATGATTCAAATGGACATTAAGGCTTTTGGATGCTCATCAAAGAGAGAGACGTCACTGCATTGAAATAGTTATCATTGATTACTCTGGATTAATGTTGCCTTTAGGAAAGACAGAAAGATAAAAGGAGTTGTGTGAGGAAAAATGGAGATACGTATCACACATGATGACATGATTAGGATGAAGGTTTCTGCATGAAACAGGAAAATGTTACAGGAGGAGGACATGGGAGTTCACCCTGAGGGCAAAATTGATTTGGAGATGGACAAGTGGAAACTTCACCACCTTTGTTTTAAATCGGACATGACAGGTTAAACAGCCGTTACTGGAAAAATAGGTGATGTAAGGAAAAAGTAAAATGGTGAAAAGGTCTGTGTGTCTCCATGCTGTTAGGAAAATGAGCGAGGGCACATGTGACTGCCTTTTTCAGACACTTTGCTCCGAGATAATTGAAATAAAAGAGGAAAGAAGAGAAGGGAAGCATTCCCTTTGCTCCATGGGTAGTCATATGTGTGCTGATCGTTCAGCAGATCTTATTGTCAGAACTCGTCCCGGTTGGACGACCTCCAGGTCACACAGGCCTGTGGGCTGCAGCGCTCCGCTGTATCTGCGTAGGCCCGGTTTCCTCTTTCTCATGGAAACAACAGGGTTCTAGTCTACCATGGGAATTTCCTTGGACTGCAAACATCTCCTATTTAACCTACGCTCAGAGCAAGATGGATTTGGTTTTCTGAGAAAATCAAACCCTTTCATAGGTATTCATGGAATTTCATTCTCTCCGCTATGCCTGCTTAGCCTCTCTGTCTTGTTATTGTTCCACAGATTTTGCCATCGTGTATTCAGTCTATTATCATTGCTATTCTTTGTCATTTCATTATAGGCTTTCAGATCCACTCTGTCACTCTGTCAAATGTCTGATTTTCACCTTTCATCTTGCTGCTATCTAAAAAGCCAAGTGGGAGATAATATTCACCCTCAAATATTCATTTAATAAACCCAGATTTGTCTCTCATCTTAAAATGGAAATTATTCACCCAAGTGTTAAAGCAGGAAGGGGGTCCTGTCACCTCAGCATGCATCATAACATGCCACAATGAAGCTGAAACCTTTGATGTACTGTATAAGAGGCAAACAACAAAAAAATCCACTTTCAGGGACCGGAACAAACTCAAAAATGTGCCGCAACAATCTTCTGACAAGGAAAGTAATTGACAAGGTTGCAACAAGGAACCAAAAGCAGCAGACTTGCCCGAGGCACAGCTTTTACTAGGTATAGTGTTACATATTGAAAAACTGCTTCAAATCCCCTGCTGAGCCTCAATTTAAGAGCATTGTCAGTCTGCTGAACTGGTTTGAACTCATCAACTAATAGTTGTTTAGAGAAATGCGCTGAGTCGTTTAAGCTACCATACGAGAGGCGCTGTGGTTGCTGAGAGCGCGTACCAATGAGGCCCAGTCCTGACTCAGAGGCCTGCAACTGGCCCTTTGCTGCAGGTCCTCCCCTCTCTCCCCTTTCATATCTGTCTCGGTTTCTGCATAAAACATGAAGAATGCCAAAAAATGTGGAAGACACAAAAAACTATACAATTTGCACAGGGGTGTAGTGCTGCTAGAGCACACTGGAACAATGCTCAATCACTTTTTTGGAAATAAGTTTGCATTTTTGCACTTCCCTGGTCTCATTTTCAATGGGTTTTTTTTTTTTTTTGATGGGTTTTTGGTTAGATGCCTAGAATAAGGTCTGTGGTTAACACAAGCCTAAGAGACTTCCAGGTTTTGTTTGACTTTGCGTGTCTTAAAAAAGACAGTTGCTAACATAGCTAAATGTACAGACAATCATCAAAATCATACGACCATAGCATTGTTTATTTATTGTCTAATTTTAGCTTTTCAAAACCATAAACAGTGAACAGTTTGTGAAGATTATTTTGCTAAACTAAACATGTAAGTAGCATAAACTTTGTGTATTTTCCGCAATAATCCAAAATCAGATGGAAAAAATCTTTTGACAAGGGAACCAGAGCAAAGTTAATGTCCGTGTTGGCCTATAATTTGCTGCAACACTCTATTCAGAGTTCAAATAACGTAGTTGGAATTCATATACACTTTCATATTGTCATTTAAGGTTTGTTGATTGACTGTAGCCTTTGAGCAGCACAGTGAGGTTGTGGAACCGAAACTTTTCCCATGTACGTGCAAAAAAACTACAGGGGATGACTCAAAATAGCCCAATCTAGAGCCAGTGTTTGATTGGTCCATTCTGGGCTACAGTAGAACGTGCCAGACTCCATGAAGGAGGACCTGCTCTGTATCTAAATATAAATGCCTAACTGTAAGAAATTGAAAACACATTCAATTTCTGTCAATAGATGCCCCTAAATCCTACACACATTTTTCTCAGTCACAGCTATCCAGTGTTTATCTAGTTAAGAACAAAAGGCAGCAAAACATCCTTT
The DNA here is from genome assembly GCF_008729295.1 of Plectropomus leopardus. Lineage (NCBI taxonomy): Eukaryota > Metazoa > Chordata > Actinopteri > Perciformes > Serranidae > Plectropomus > Plectropomus leopardus. The sequence continues at coordinate 7,121,541 of NC_056480.1, forward strand.
AATTTCATAGTTACATTTGACTAATGTATGTAAACTTGGCACCATAAAAACAGAAGTTACATATTCTTTGAAATAAGCTTTGCCGTGTGCTTGTATGCATGCATGCTCATTATAGCTGCACTGCTGTACTTAAAGATACTCTATGAAGCATTTTTCTAAGAAACAATGTTTTGACTCATACAGAAGTGAGTGGCCACATATGGGGGATTTCTGGGAGGTGATAGTCCATGATTACACAGTGCAATTGTGAATTCAAAACTTTCGGATGATCCGCTCAACTTTTTAAGAGTTATGCGATGCAATGACACCTCTTGTAGCAACTCTTTGTGTACATTTTGTGCTATTAAAGTTCAGTGTGTGCAATTTGAAGGTTAATGGAAACCCGCCTAATCTGCACGGCATACCTTTAAACAAATAGCACTACATCCCTAAATGTGCAGCACTGAATTTACATCTGATCTTCGAGATTATCTCATTTGTATTGACTCAGTTTAGCAAAGCTGAAACCACACCACAGGGCAGACTGCATAAGGTTAACTTTGGGGTAAAGAAAGAGTGTAAAGAAGCATCCTTGTGTCTTTTGCTTGTAGAGGTACTCGACATATGATGGGAAAAAGCTGTAAAAGACTAAACCACTCTGTCGGGATATAAATTAGCACCGCAGCTTTTGAAAATGAAGGCTAAATTATTCCTTATTTACCTTGAAGAAACCCACTTTCTCTGCTCCCCACTAAACCTGTCCATCAGAGGACTTTGATCTCTGCCAGTCAACAGCTCAGGACAGCAGCGATCCTGTGCCAGCGTCTGTCTCTGATGGCGGGGAAACCTCAGCCCTCTCTCATGTGGCTGTCTGCCCTTCAGTCCAGCCTGTCTGTTTTGAAACCCACCAGACACAAGATGGAGCGAGGCACAAGAGGCGCTCAGTGCAGCCTGCCCCGAAAGCCCCACGCTCGGCACAGGCATCCTATCAAAGCTCTGGGAACGCCGTGCTCCAAGCTAAGTCAACTTGGCTGCGTCTGAGCTCAAATATTTGAGCAGAGCTCGACGGCCCGGGTGCCACTGGCAGAGCATCACAGGATCCCACGTCCAAAACAAAAATTTGGGGGTAGAGTAGAGGGGTGGAGAAGTGGGTGGAGAGGGGGTCTGAATGTTGGGAATGTGCTCAACACATGTTTACACACAGTCTCTCTCCTCCCTATTCCAAAGTTATCAGACGGATTTGATAAAGTTTAATGTTGAGAAAGAGTCTGTACTTATCTACTCCCACTACTCAAGTTATATCATAGTTTTGGACTGACAGGTCAATCTGTAAAAACAGCTTTTTTTCTATTATTGCAATAGACCTTACTATATAGTTTATTAACAGAGCTACAAAACAAGCACTGTTGCATTTATGCTGCCTTCACTGCTCCTCAGAAATATTGTATATACGAGTTACAGACACATGGACAGCCCTACAAAGTTGTAATTACGAGTGGGAAATCGGGAAAAAATTTCCATATTTCGTTAGTTTGTTCCTAGTAGCTGTCATTTACTTTTAGTAGTTACACATTTTAGTATATGCATCTATTATCTGTAGCAAGCAAGCAAACTTTTAACTATAAAGCATGTCAGGCGAGTATACTAAGACTGTGATATTGTTATTTTAAAACACGAGTTGCTGCCTTGACGTCATAAATGCATAAACTTGACGGGCAAAAGTCAATGTTAAGTCAATGGTTTTTTAATAATTCAAGTATTAAATAGCAATTTTTGATGACATGTAAAATGTATTGTATACACTTGTATACCTACCTACCTACTTCTTTACTACTTGTACCTACTTGTATATAGTATATCATATAATATCAATGTTAACCACTGTCTATGTAGAGTGACCTAGATTAAATATAAAAATATAATATATAAAATAAAATAATAGATTAAAATAAAAAAACTGGAAACAGCTATCACCTTCTGCTCTTAGCATTAAAATGCAAGCCATCTTCTTTGTAGCTTCCACATTGTTCCCACTTAATGACCTCAAAGCACATGAAGACAGCAAAGTCGGAGGAACGCCTTCCCAACTGAGAAACTCCAACATCACATGCAGCATTAGCCTAATGCTCCTTTTGACACAGATTAACAGCCTGTTAAACAACTACAGCTCAAGCTAGCTGCTGAGAAAAGCCATAACTAAAAGAGTACATTTTTGATTGTACTCGATTTTCTTGTATTCCCTGATGATTATCCAAAGGTGCAGTTTCTGCAGGTAGTGGGTTTTATGGCGATGACTTTTTGAAGTAAAATAATCAGCCCGCAAGGCGTAAAATAAGGGTATTACAGCTGTTCTATAATGTCAGCAGTTTGCCAGCCAGTTTGAAAACTTTTTTTTACTTTGCTGCTTCTATAGTTTCTGCTTTCTGCCAAAACTACTCAAGATTAAGACCAATAGACTTAAATCTTTATCTACGCTCTCGGTCTGTTCCTGTCTTGTAGATGAACTCACTATACAGACACATAAAATGGTGTTGTTTTTAATAGTTGCTCTGCCATTTCTCAAAGCTCAAGCAACAGTGCAGAAAACATGTATCAAATTCACTACTGTCACCTTACAAGCCTGCTGCGAATGCTTTATGTCTCACCCTGAAATATTAGGCCCAAAGGGTGTGTGTACACCGAAGCAAGTTCACATCAACTTTCACTCACCTATTCAGATATCACGTTTCAGGTTTGGCATTTATAAAACCCATAATAGAGGGGGCCGAGGCCTCTATACAGCAGAGTTACAAGGGTGTAACGTTAGACTATTGTGTTCCTTCTCCTCCAAAATAGTAAAATAGCCTGTTTTCATTCACAGTCACATCGCTGGAGGCTGGGTATAGATTTATCCTCTCACCCGTTGTGCCACAGAAAAAGGTAAATAAAATGCAACTCACATGCAGCACCACAGTCTTTTCACCCACTCACCTACCGCCCTTGGGAACATCAAACGCACAAAAAGCTTTTCATATGCAGATGCTTTTTGCTATTATTCTGCATTTTAATGCCATGCATATTTGTTCTCCTCCCAAAAGTTAATGCAAATTCGTCTGATAGAGATTATATCTTATGTGACACCACAATTAAACAGCAGACCTCACATATGTTGCAAACATCTGAGCTCATATGTCCTTAAAATGTTCATATGTTGTTATATGTATATGGCTCAGGATGTATGTCATGTTTTATATTGTATACTGTAGTGCCATCTAGTGGTTAAGAGTTAGAATTGACAAAATTTCTCTTTTTCTCTCCTAACACAAATGTATACTGACACAAAAAACCCTCTGTCCTCACATGTACCTATCTGGTTTGTGTCCGACAATCCACCATGGGATATTTTGGGACCTTGTGCGACCTTAGCGCCCCCTCTTATGCAAGGTTAGACAGAACGTAGGCAGCCCAAACATCACCTCCACCTCTCTGTGGTGCAGCCTCACATGACTACAGGACGTAAACAAACCAGAGACCAACCTCTGTCTCAGGGGTGAAGTGAAAAGCAGTTTCCTGCAATTCTGCTGGGACGTAGAGGGGAAATGGGTACTGGTGTGTGTGTGTGTGTGTGTGTGTGTGTGTGTGTGTGTGTGTGTGTGTGTGTGTGTGTGTGTGTGTGTGTGTGTGTGTGTGTGTGTGTGAGAGAGAGAGTGAGAGAGAGAGAGAGAAAGAGAGTGCATTTGGACTGCTATAACCTAGAAAATAAATCATAATTGGATTTAACAGCCACAGCCTAATCCTGAGTCTCCACTCTGTCGTCGGCCAAACACGCTCTCTTTAGATACACACAGACACTGGATTTAATAGTCTTTTAGTGTTGACCTTGGATTACCAGCTCAAAACAGAGTGATCTGAACCTTGAAACATCATGTTCTGTAATTTAAAAAAGACCGTATTTTTTTTTAAAAAAAGACCATTTTTAATCATCTCAGAAAATCAGTTAATTTTTAAAAATTTCAATAGCTTATTTGTTAAGAGAAAGGTAAATAGAGTTCATTTTACAATAAGATTAAAATTGGAAATCTATCATAGAACACAATATTAACACAGTGTGAAAGCCTGTTGTTCATGCTGGTTGGTTTGGCAGAGCACTTCTGAGTTGTCTTACACAGATATGTTTTTATTGTTTTGGCTCTTAACACACTGGATTTCAAACATAAAAAGAACTTTGAAATTGAAGTGCTGTCTTACAGCAATTATAATTAACATTTTTATGACTACAGGTTTAAGATTGAAGACCGTTTGAAGGTGTATATTGGATGAACCATGTAGGACTCATTGCACATTTTGTCCTTAGGAGAGATGTATAAAAATAGCTTTAAAGTTAATCAGACATGGATGTAAACAACCTAAAATTAGAGCAAAGAGTCAGCATTTAAACCTCAAAGTCATTTTCCCCTTTTCATATCCAATGAGCTGGAGGTACAGAGCCAAAACAAGCCACCCTAATACCCACAGGCTGCAGTGTAAGTAGGTAGGATGTTTGTGAAGAGACAGCAAATCCCTCAATAATGCAGCCACTTCCTCTAATAAACAACATAAAGTGGTGAACAGTAGGTAGATATTTCCTGCCCAGCGGAGATGCTACGTCTACAATTATAATTCGTACACACAAATACAAGTTCAAACACACATACAAACACTTAAAATATGATGTAAGGCTTGTGTAAATGCATGCATCTGGGCATTAGAATGGAAAGGATGTTGAAGCATAAATCCTTCAACAGTGCCGTGACTCCCCATAATGCCCAGCACACTGAGACAAAGGACCTATTTTCTCTTCATACACACACACACACTTCCTATGAATATATACACACAGTTGCACTAAAAGTTAATGCCCCTAATAGCCCAGCATTTACAACACACACCCAGCAGCATATAGCCCCCCTACAGGCTGCTGAGTGATGAGCCCTCAGCGAGACAGCGTGTCTGAGACCTAACTCCCTGAGCTGTGACATAGTGTGTGTGTGTGTGTGTGTGTGTGTGTGTGTGTGTGTGTATACGTGTACTGATCTTAAACCCTCCTTCTCGCCTAAACACACTCACCACCATCATACTGCCGTTCAAACTATTTTGTGATCTTAACAGATTTTACTGAACTTGGCAGGATGAAAAATTAATTATGTTGTCAGTTTGATTGTGTTAGTTTGACGACATTCATGGAGGGAAGTGTGTTGTGTTTGCTGAGAAAGCAAACGAAGCTCCACTGTGGCATTTAGTGGAGTATTTCACAGTCATTTCAGTTTTGTTACCTGTTACTTTTTCTGTCCAAAAGATGGCAGTAATGTGTTACTGTGCTTTAACATCTTTTTTGTAACTCTCAGAGAACACTTGACCTACATTTACAGCAGTTGTCATGATGAGAATAATAATAAAATGAGACTTTTGCACAGATTTAATCATTTTAAAAAGTCAAATGTTTTAGTATTGTTTTATATCTGCAACTGGTATTTTACCAGACGGGAAGCAGATTAAAGTTTATTTGCCAAAAGATAACTACAAAAATACAACAACACAAGAAGAACATTTTGTGCAGGTTAGATTTAGAAAAGCCAAGGAAGTAAGGAATCTCAGCTCAATAAGCATAATAATCAAATACAGAAGTCATGTAATCAAGAAGATTAAACAGTTGTTTTGTACATGTTTGCAATTCTTCTTTGCATTTAACGGAGGGAATGCGAGACTACGTCGCTGTTTTACAAATCCCAATATACACACTTTTTACATAATCTACTTTTTAATCTTTGGCCTTAGGGGAAGGTTCCATGTATTTTAACCCTTTGAAACCTGGGCAAACTGCCTCGAACATAGGAAGAAGGCAATTAGGAATGGAAGAAGAAATGACGCAGAATTTATTATGGAATTAGTTTAAAATGTACAAGAAAATTACCTAAAAGAAAATTACCTCAAAATTATCAAAAAAAAGTTTAAAAAAAAAAAAACGTTATATAAAACGAAATGACCAAAGAAAAAGAAAAAATCATTTTAGTCTGACATTTACACTCACTCTAACAACACTCTGAGTCTATGTATTTCCTTTAGAAGCCTAAATAATGCAGATGCATGGCCCATCTCCAGCTCATCACCTGAATGAAGAATCTCTGCAGCAGATGATTGTCGAGGTGACTGATGTCAATTACTCCCCCGTGTCAGCCCATATCCTACATGTAATCTTTTCTGCAGCTCAGATAAACCAATAAATCAGAGTCTCGTCTCTGAATGTTGCATTTTAAACTGACATTATTCCCAGCGCAACCATTTACAATTCACTTCTATGGTCCCTTTCCCAAATCCCCAAACAGACGATAAAGACAGAGTGAGACTGGAGAAAGAAAGATAAGGCTTGACTTGACTACTTTTACGGGCTCATGTAGCGTTGGTGGGCCTGCTGCAGAACGACGATGGTAACCCAATTCCTGCAATAACTGAAAGAAATCACAAATTCCTCGAAGCTTTTCCTGTCGCTGACTTTCACTGGGACCCTTCTGGGGATTTTCTCCTGCTATTGGGAGCACGTTCTTGGTCTCATTGTGTAGATGATAAAAGCCCAATAAATACTTTCCAACCTCCTCTCTCTTGTCCCAGTCTCACCCCAGGGGCAGCGGCTATCAGAGGCCTTCATGACCCATTTGCCCCCGAGGGTTTGTTAGAGCATAGCTGGAATACACTCACTGCTTTGATCGCTGCCACAGAGCACTCAGACGTTGTTAACTTCAGATTAGATTCCCTTCCATTTGCATAATGCCTCCTTTAGTCATTTGCAGAACAGACAGAGACTCAGGGGGAAAGGAGCAGCCAGCCAGCACACTAACTGCAATTTCTCCTAAACTGCATCAAGGACAATTTTAGTGTCATTTAGTATCATAGCTCACGCCGAGTGCAATTAGTTTTTTTATGATTTAGATGCTTTTTATGGGATGGAAATGATCCTTACAGCCTGGAAAATGTAAATGTAGGGCAACTAAATGAAGTTAACTTTAAAAGAATAGCTCAACATTTTGAGAAACTTCCTTTGTTGCCGAGAGTTAGATGAGAAGATTGATAGCATTATGTGTCTGCATAATTGGTCCAGAGCCATAGACTTTTTCAGATAATGGATGTGACTTCTGGATACTGGATTTCTCCAAAACTCAAAAACATAGCTACCTCTAAAACCTTACGGAGGAACCATTGACTGTATATAAAGATGGACAACATGTCGTCACTTACCCCCGCCAATCCTAAGTGAAACCAAAATATCTGGGATGCAACCACTGCAATATTGAGCTGGTGAAGTCATTTACAGCCAGATTCTGCACAGTAGCGATTTCCGCAGTCCGGGAGTTTCTGCCAAAACACCCTGCTGACCAATGGCAAGCAGCTGCATTGAATGTAAATGCATGGGTTGGCACACACAGCTGTCAATCATGGTGGAAAATCCTCTTTTTGTAGAACTGAACTTATTTTTAAAAAAGCATGCATCAAGGTGAGGAGAACTACTGTACCTTAAATGACATCAATTGTTAGGAAAACTTAATTTGGGGTGTGCTTTGAGTTTTTAGTTTGGCCCATGTCCCATTCATTAACATTTTCAGGTGTGTTGGCTTCACTTTAGAGGAGCTGTCATGTCGTCCATCTTCATATGTCTATGTGAGAAACAAAGAGCAGCCTTTAAGCTAGGCTAGCTGACTCCTAACCTTATATTCCTGAGTGTAGTGACGTCTTTGTCTGCTAAATATGGAGCTACAACCAGAAGCCAGTGGCTAAGATTAGCATAAAGAAGGGAAACTGGGAGAAACAACCAGTATGGCTCTGTTCAAAGGTGAAAATAACATGTAATTAACTTGTTAGTGAGCTGTTGAGTTGGTAGGTGGATTTTATTTAAGCCTTCAGCAGAAAACACCAGATTCAGGCTAGCTGTTTCTCCCTGCTGAGCTGAGATAATGTCACTTGGCTCTAGCTTCATTTTAGCTTTCAGATATCAGAAAGGAGAGTGGAATTAATATTCTCATCCAACTCTTGACGAGTGTTTGTACAAGCACAGGTCCTCGATGTCAAACTAGTCCTTTAACCACACTGAAATAAACAGTAGGATAATCAGTTAAGTAGCTGAAATCTAAATTTCATCAAATTAGCACAATTTGTTCAAACTACACTCTCATGTCCGCTCCAACTGAGTTCGTCTTAAAGATGACATCCAGAAATCTGCCTCAGCCCAGGTGGCACTGTTTCCTGTCTCTCATATAAACCATGTCTTAGACTTGAATCCGTCTCTGTCTGCTCTGTGGCCATGTGCACTGCTATCAGTTATCCGGTCAGTTTCCTGAAACCATCCCATCAAACACACACACACACACATGCACACACACATGCAGAGATACTCCTCTGACCTCGGCTCACGCACGTGCCTGGAAACAGATGAATTATAGTAACCGCTGACGTTCACTCTGGTTCTGGTGCTTACATCTGCTAATGCACACACACAATGCTGTGGAGATAAAGTGTGACAGTTTGGACCTGTAACCACTACATTGTTATCTGAGTTTCTCTAATTCCCAAATCAGTCGTTTTCAGAGTAAAGGAATGATGTTTCTAATCACACTTATACAACCTGAGGTCTACATCTGACTCACTAAAGCTGACCGACTGCAGCAGTTGAGGTGCTGTTTAAGTCACGCAGCTGCTTTCACAAAAAAATCTGTTTCCCATTGAGGAGTAACGCTTTTTATAAAGAGAAAGAAGGTGTGAACAAATTGGGCCTGGAAACTGCATGTAAACACACTTAACTACAGAGAAATGAAGGTAAGTTGTTAAGCTTCCATTATCATTGACAACACTTTGAATAAAAAAATGGAAAACATTATGACCAGGTGGTTGAAAATGGAATATAGGGACAGAGTAGCTCAACATTTTGGAAAATTTGATCGCTTTCTTCCAGAAAGTTAGATGAGAAGATCAAAACCACTTTAAAAGTTGTGTGCTAAATGTGAAGCTATAGAATATTGCTGAATATTTTGTCCTGTATTGTTTTCAGAATTGCTTTTATCAAAGACCTCAAAACCTGTTGTCCTTTATTGGATATGTGTGTGTAGTGTGCTGCATAGCTGTGCGCCTGCACGCATAAGGACAGCAGACGACAGATGATGTGCATGCATACATGTACAGAGCATGTGAAACAGGCTCAGCAAACAGAAGGTGATGGAGACAAACAACAGGCCTCACAGGACTGCAGAGCTGCTGCTGAGCAGCATATGACTGATATATTCTCCTGCTCAATCTTTTATTATATAACAAGCCAGGATTCATGGGAGCGCATGTCCTCGACTATACCCGAGGGCACTATTGTCTCCATCACCTTTGTCCCCATAGTGTGAAAATGAATCCACTACTTAATGAGTTGATGCTTTTGTCTTCTAGTGTTGTCGTTGGTGTGGCTTTTTAGTTGTCTGTTTATTTATCTGACTATTGCCGTATTGGATTTCTTAAAGGACAAATAAATAAATATCTATCTGTCTACAGTGGGTGCTGATTCAAAATAGAGCAAGATTTTCCTGTGGTTAAAGCAACCTCATGTAATACATTTCACAAGCTTTTATACAAAGCAATCTACATTTTTGAAACCAGAGAGAGCTTACGACATAAAAGACAAAATATGAAGCTCTTTAGCTACATTCAATGTGTTATTTCATTTATTCATATTCCACCAGAACAACATGTCATGGACTGCTATAAAAGTATATAAGAGTATGTTCAGTGTATATTTATTTATCTCTGACAGTACATTCAGAGAGTATTTAGACACCCTTACATTTTTACATTTCGCTTTGTTGAATCCTCATTTTAAAACAGTATGAATTATTTTTCCCTTATCAATATACACTTGATAATGACATTTTTTAAATGTATGAAAAATAAAAAAAAAATCAGACATACATAAGTATTCAGACTCTTTGCTATAACTATATATATCTCTCAAACCTTTTAAGTTAAGAGGTGCAAATAGAGGTGAAATGCTGTTGCTTCAGTCTGGTTGCCAGTACTGAAACGAAGCATTATAAAGTTTCATATTGTGATCAAAGCTCCATTTTTTTAGCCTAAAACACAGCTGAATTCCTGGGGCACAATATGACAGTGAATTAAAATGTTGAGTATTATGTGTACTCAGGAGGGCCATAAACTAACGCGCTCCATCAGCTTTAAATTACAGAAAACATTATTTGCAGTTGTATCACCTTAAGCCATCTGATTTTAAACCAAACCAGCTCTAATGAAAGTGTAATTTGCAACTCTCCCCAGCACTTTCACTGTGAGTCACAACCACAACATTTTAAAACACGATGCCAGAATTTAAAAGTGGCCTTCAAAGGGATGACAAATCACCTACAAGATCTAAGATAGCACACTTTTTCCTCCTCTCCCCCTCTTGAACAAGTCTGGAACTCATTTCTGTCCCGTTTTCAGATAAGGACACGAGTTGTGACACTCTGCAGGTTCGAGCCGGTCACACAAAGAGCCCATTCAACGAGCGGGGCAGAAATATCCTTTCAACGCAGATGCCATCTCTCCAGCCATGTGCGGGACACTCGAGAGAGACATGGCAATAATACGCTTGGAAACTTCTTGGCAGCCAGACATAGCTCAGGTATGTGTGGTCAAGAGAAGAGGGAATAAAACACAACACCAAAATGAAATGAAGCAGCCTCCCGGACTAAACCACTAAATTGAGGTCAGATTTATTAAGGGCCACTCAAGGGAACGCGTTGGTTTTCAGATTAATCACATTTACTCATGGTTACATGCGCAGACACAGACCATGCTGGCAGAGTCGAGAGGCCGCTCTGCAATTAGAGGGAAAATCTTTTGCTAAACCTCTTTTCATCGATCACGCTGACACCCAACAAGCTTATTGGCTTGCGTTTAGATTTCCCCGTCACATTAGAGATGTCAAGTAGACAGTTGCGTGCATCCCGATGCCAAATCAAATACATCATTGCATAGGTGGAGTGTGGCAAGGCGCAGTGGACTCATATCAAGGCTTGTGCAACAAATTGACCATAATACCGAGCAGCTGTGAAAGCGATTGTATAATTACAGATAAACTCACACATCTCACATTCTGGATCTCCTAAAGAAGGGTGGTCTGTTAACACAACGTGACTTCCTGGATAAATTAGGATAGATTGAAGTCTATTATTTGGGAAATAAAAAAGGAAGCCGGGCTTAAGGAAACATGAAGGCTGATTTTGTGTTTTTTATTTACTTTATTTTCATTGTAACCACTGAGAAATGAGCTCCAAAGTCCCGCAGGTGCAATTCAAACTGATGAGGATGTTAAGGAGGAGGTCCGCTGGTCTCGGTTTTACATGAGGCATAAAACCGGGACTAAATCAATATTTGAGAATCAATTAATCTCCAGGGTTGGGATCAGAGTGGTTAGGGGTCTGGCATCCGGTTGTTGGCAACTTGTCGGAATGGGTTCCATGTGGCGTCCGGATCTGCTGCACCGCCCAGCTGTCAGTAGTTGGTAAAAATAGAGGGTGTAAGAGAATGAAAAGACAGTCGTGCTGCTCTGTCCCGACACCTTTCAGCAGATATGAGGTACATTTAATTAAGCGGTTCTTCCATACACTTGGTGGAGTGCGGGTGTAATCTCCCGTCACCTCAGCGACACCGGGCCCCGAGGAAGGGCGGCTTTACACTGGAATGGGCCAAACCCCCTCCACTTATATTGATTGAGAGCACAAATGCATGCATGGACACACACAGTTCATGCTCTTACTGTTGGCTGGCTGCTTGTTAAACCACAAGGTCTTATTTTCTTTTCCACAGTTGTTTAATGCAGAAGATGTAACCTGGGTGTGGAGGCTTCAAAGTTGTTAAAACGGACCCTTTGATAGAGCTGAGTGACGAAATTGAGGCAACAAATAATTTTTGATTTTGAGTGATTTAATTCATATAATTACCTTTTCAGTGAGTGATGTGTAATTGGTTGCATTTTTCAAGTAACTAGACCAAAACTGGGGAAGAGTAACTGCATTTAAGTACAAATTTGACACACTTGTATTTTATTCTAATTCTAATATCCATTTTCCATTTCATTTTGGAGTAATCTTTTTTCCAAATAGAGTTACAAGTTACCTTTTAGATGAAGATTTTACATTCAGAATCCACACAAGTAAGACCGTAAATTAAGTAATTAAAATTGGCTCTACCTCAAGCAGACAACATCATCATGCGGCTTCCTTGTTATTCCCACACAGAAACCTCTGAGGCTGAAAAATGAAGCCAACATAGAAGTGCCAAAAACTGCAGAACCTCTAATGGCCACTTGAGGTTTAATTCCAGTAGCAAGTCAGTCCCCATAGACACCAATGTTAAAATGCCCAAACTTTTAACTCACCTGTTCAGATGTTATTAAGGCTTCAAGGTGTGCATAATTAAGGACTTGGCCGCTTTAAGTGACAGCTGTGTGCTGTTTGTTGACAAGTCGCTACCACGGTGACAATGTTGGTTAGATAACCTCAGACTCACAGAGTATAGATGTAGCTCTTCCTGTTTCAGTCTTTTTCCAGTTCATGACAGTTAAATAGAATATTTTTGGTCACCTAGAAAACTCTTGTATAGGGTTTGGTTGAACTAAAAGACCCTCTAAGGAGTCAAATGTTCAGTTTATCCATTAGGTACGTTTGGTTTTCATGGTTTAAGCCTGTTTTTTGCCAGCAAAAATCAGTTATAGCATTAATATTATTACAGGTAGCAGCTAGCATTAGGGTTCGCTCCACTTTTTCGTCCAAATATGGTCACTCTCAGCTCCCAAAATCAGAGACTGCAACACTTCCGGTTGTAGATGGCGACGGCAAAATTCTGAACACAAGGTCCAGTAACCAATGTATGATGTCATAGTGACTACATCCATTGTTTTTATACAGTCTCATATTATGTCTCATATATGTCTTTTACATCTGTAAAATTTTGAGTGCAGCACTTTAACTTGTAATGCTGTATTTTTTTACAGTATAGTTTTGCCACTTTGGCTTAAATGCTCTGAATACTTATTCCTGATAGAATGGAGAAGTCCAGCAAATCAAGGTGAACTGTTGCTTATCTGAGACGTTTATGTTGCTTTTGAGATAAAGTTTGTCCCCTCTATAATCACACAGTTTGCCTACAGCGCCGCTGAGGCTGCACATTATCACCACGGCAAAGACCAAACAGCCTGGCGGCAGTGCCAGCCTTGATCGCAGTTCTCGTTTTTCCAGGCAGAAGCTGGATTACATCTGGCCATTTATCCAGCTCCGAGGTGAAAGCGAGGCTGTGGTGGTATCACAAGAGGGTGCTAGTCACCACATGCCACATCAGTAAAACACTGCCTCCACTTTGAGGGAACCCAGAGCATAATTATGGAAAAGTGCCTGAATAATTGTAGAATTGACTTTTTTTCTTCAAAATTCAGTAATAACACAAAAATATTCTACCAATTTTGCCGTCTATCTTTGTGAGTGACACATTCAGCATTCACCAGGTTAAACTGTCCTTGACGTAATAAACAGCTGTGTACTTTCTGTTATTAATCAGTGGCTCTCTGACTCTTTTCCGCTGGAACCAAAGCCAGAGTGCAGCAGACTCATTTAACAAAGATAAAGATCTAGTGGTTCTTTATGTGAGTCAACATTAGCTTACATTACACTTTTTCTTTGCCAGCAACCTTGTCAGGTCAACATCTGCACCGGACTGATGCCAGTTTCTGTTGTTTCTTTACTGGACTTACTGAGAATTTGTTACTTCTCTACTCAGGCCAATAATTTGGTCACAGTCTGATATTAATATTCATTTATTACGCAATATTCAGAGGAGCCAACTGAATTTATACACATTTTAAGGCTTACTTCCTCTCTCATAGACACAACATGGCAGTGGTGTTTCAGTAGTTAGACCAGGCCACAGTGCATGCGAGTATGACAGGTCCTGGTGCCAGGTTTTGCATTTAAACTAGATATTGTACGACGAATAGTCACATGATGGACAATGTCAACACGATTATTTCCCAGCAATTCTCATTGCAAATCTGTATATGAGAAAAAACTCAAAAAAATATAAAAAATAATAAATTAATAAGAAAATACTCATTTAAACAATTTATAATCAGTTATTTCTATATTTTTTATCATTTTTGAAGAATAAACATATAATGTCAGTATAGATTGCTTCTGACTATATTATTTTAAAAAAGAAGAAAAAGAAAAAAAAACATGATGGAAATGGATTTGCCTTTTCAAGAGCATATAAACTCAGGTGTATATCTGTGAGTTATCTGAATTGGCAAAGAGAGCTGTTTTTAAGTTGTTGGTTTGTTTTTTTTGCGTCCTTACCTGCATCTTTGGAGGCACAATATTGTACTTTTGTTCAAGCCTGGGAGCTCGTCCTTGTGTCACAGCCTTCTGCTGCAGCTTCATATGTGCGTGTGTTTGTGTGGTGTGTGTTAAAAAGGGACAGATAGTGAATTCACAATAGCTGTGACCTTCATACCAAATTTAAGCCTCCTTTGGCAAAATCTGTGGCCTCTAAAGGGTGGGGAATTTTTTTATGGACCAACAATGCGAGCCGAAGAGCTTCTGGTGGCAGCTAAAACTATCACAAACACTGAAATAATCCTGTTCCCATTCCATGCAATTTTTTTGCTCTGGGTCAGAGCTAGTGAGACATCTGGTGCCACTGGTGACATTTCTCTTAATCTTGGACTTTATATCTTTGTAAACTGGGGGAGTTAGAGACACAATCACTCCAGTTTCATGGAAAGTCTTGTTTGCATTTGTTTGGGCAGTTATAAACAGATTTAGTGAGGATAACTTGTTACTCTTGTTAGTTTGCTTTTTCTGAGGCTTGTCAACAGTGGTGGTTTTAATGTTGGTGGTCATTATGAAACAAACTTCACGCTACCCTTGTCAAGAACACAAACAACACAGCTCGTCCGTTCACGTCTCAGTGGCTAACAGGACAAGAAGGTAACACAGATATTTCAATAACTGGGACTAAACTGCAGATATTAAACCACCTTGTAATGCGTGTGTCCAGTACATACAGACACCTGACCGATGTAGATGTTCTGCTCTTCTGTTTTTTTTCCCTCTGTTGGTGTTATTTATAGGTCTGTGCCCCTTGGCTACCCTCTCTTACAGATTGGACACTGGCTGCTTTCCCCCCTGCATGCTCTTTATCTGTTTGCCCTTCACCCTCTTCACAAAGGGTGTTAATCTTAGCTACTGGGGCTTGAAGATAAAATTTATACTGATCAAACTGATAGAATGGAGCTAATTAAGCAGGTTCCTTGAGTTTGAGACAGATTTTAGTGTGGTTTTACATGTTGGGCCATTTTTATATGCAGAGAATTTCTGCTCCTCACTCACAGAGCTATTCGTTCCCTCAGCTAAACCCACTCAAAGCCCCTCGAGGCTGCTCTGCTCAGTCGCTCTGCACTAAAATCAGATTTCTCCCTGCTCCACTCAAATCACTTACTGCTCACTCAAAAAAAAAAAGTTCCATTGTTTTTTAAAACTTCTCAAATAAAGCACAAGCTCGACAGATTCATTTTGGTCCTTTCCAGGTAACTTAAAAAGCATAATTTCACAGCAAAAGCTGCAATCCTCTCGTTAATTCGCCCATGAGAGTCTAGAGTGATTCAAGGAGCTCAGTAATGCCAAGCTAAGCTGCAGTGATGCCAAATGCTGACTTCATAATCCCAACATGTTTACAATGACAATACTTAAAAACAAATTGCATTGCAATCAATTCAATAACTGTTAAGCAATGTATCCTCATACAGTGGTTCGTACGATATTGGACGAATTAGCGCCCCAAAACTGCTGTCCTCACATAACGTACATTATGTGAAGGTACAAGGTAAAAGGTAGATTTGTTTGTCAATTTTCTTAATCGTGGTTTAAGAAGAAATGAAATTAAAGTAACATAGGTTGGGTAGAGGAAAAAAACAACAACATGGTGATGGCATACTTTAAAATAACAAAATTTCCCTTGGTTTCACACAGGACACAAACACTAGTCTTCTGGAGGAAAGTTCTCTGTTTGACCTGTCCACCACCACAGTCTTTGTCCTTACACAGAGTTTCATCCTTAATTTATTTTATTTTACTCCACATTCTGTTTTCAAGTCATCAAATACCGCCTTTAAGTGGCCAAAAGCAGCCTTTCACGTCTGCATGATAAGCCACGGGATGCCATTTGCACTTCGGTGTTCGTTTCCCATCTGAATGTGATGTTTTTTTTCTATACCTAATCATGTGCCGTTTGCCTAATACCAACCATCCCTGCCGGCATGTACTTTTGTTGATGTCCCAGCGCTGGCAGACATTTGCGGGTGTTGTTTAAACATAACCACGTGCAGCATTATCCCACCATGTGCATGTACTGGCTCATGATTACATGCACTATACACGAATTATGATGCATTGTTTTTTTGTAGATATATTTACAAACACTGCATCAAAACATTCTGTTTTTTTTTTTTAAATATGTCAGCAAAATTGTGGATCAACTAACCTATAAGCCAACACTGCCTTCCCTATGACCACACCCTGTGGGACAAAGCGAATTGAAAGTACCTTTATTAAGAATTATTTGATATAATGTGGAAGTCTTACACAGTTACACCCATGGCTGCATGTTAATGGCTCCAACATGGCTTGGATGCATGCAAACGAGACCAGCTATATATATGCAAGCAGACTGAAATTTCCTCAACTGTACTATAACAATCAATTAGGTGCCAACTGGAGGAGAAGGTGGAAAACATTTTGTGCTTTTTTTTTTTTTTACGTAGCAGGTATTCATGCCATGAACCGATGACTTTCCATCAGAGGAAAGGTTCATCTAATGAGTAAAGCGCCATAAAATCTGATACATAATGGCCAAAGCCACAAATATGACTGATTTATTTTCTCACAAGAAATGACACTGAACAGAAACAGTAAAATTTGATTGAATAGGATTTAAGGTTGGACCCAAGTAGCAGTCACAGGGAAAGGTGAGCAGTCATTGTTGGTTATGGCAACAATTTTGAACTATAACAACCTACAAGCAACAAGAAGCAGCACTATATTTGCACAGAAAAACCATCTACGCAGAATTTCCATGAAAGTCAGATTCCAAGCGTGATCTAACAAAGCTTTACACAATATCCTTAGCTTTTCACCTCTTTCTGTGAAATGCATGTTTAGCCTTTAGTCATTTAAAATGTTTTTGTAACTTGCACAATACTATCTGAGGCGCGCCAATTTCCCACAAACTGACTTAAATTTTTTGACTGAAAAGCTGCATTCTGAGCACCCAGGAGCCAAAAATGGTGAGAGCTAGGATCTGTCAGGCTTTTGTCCTTTTTTTATTTTTCCACTAGTTTATGGTTTTGCTTTTTTTAAATCACAGTGATGACCACATAAGTCCTTGGAGGTTAAGAGCTCCATTGTTGCTAATCCCTGCCCATTCTTTTCTTACGGCTGGTTGAAACCCCTTAAAGGTACACATTGACATGGCAATGAGTCATTCATTAAAGTCGCTGTTTAAGATGCTGCTGACAGTTTGTTCTGCAGTGAAATGATTGTCATTTCATGCTGTAATCCCCACAAGAACTTTATAGTTTAAAAATCAAAAGCATATTTCGTATCAAAGGTAGATTGGACAGCTGATTTATGATTTAGGAGACGTTCCTGGGGTGGTTTTG
Organism: Plectropomus leopardus; assembly: GCF_008729295.1. NCBI lineage: Eukaryota > Metazoa > Chordata > Actinopteri > Perciformes > Serranidae > Plectropomus > Plectropomus leopardus. Next base: position 7,139,269 of record NC_056480.1, read on the forward strand.
CCAAAGCGCTGGGTCATCACTTTCTTAAGCTGGCCCACCCTGCTGCAGCATCCCCAGAGTACTGTAGTCATCACTAGTAACTCGGGGATTTACACCTATCCTCCTCTTCTGTTTGGACACTTAACAGAAGAAGGCGCTTGACAGAACTGACAAGCAGCATTGACAGGCCAACACTGACTTTTTAATAAAACCTAAAGAGGTCATCATTCTTGGCTATCTCCATATATGTGAAGAGCTTTTCTGGCATCCAGAGCAAAGCATATGAAGGTGTTAAGTACAAAATATCTCCCTCACCATGGCACAAGAAGCAGTGATGAAGGAGAAGGAAAAAAGAAATAGCATGTTAAGAGCAGTAGGGGGTGGATGTGGTGTTGAAAGGTTGGCTGGTGTCCAGTGTCCTGCATGGCGTTGTATGATAGACAAGTTATGGATGATAGAAAAGGTTCTGCCCCACACATTCGTTGTTAATTTTCTGCACAGAGGATCTGGGTGGATGCTCTCTGATAGACCACAGAAATTGTGGAATCCGGCATCATTAAGAAGACTTATGACAAATGTTGTGTGGCCAAATTAGGTGAGTCTTTTAAGACTATAATTCTCCGTTTCACAATGTTTTATCAAAAAATGGTGGCATCGCAGTTTGCAACAAACTGTACGATAGCTTCTTTTCTTATAACGTCATATATCGGCCCGTTTTCCTGACAACCAAAGTCGTCACATGGTGATAGTGGGTCAGCGAGCTTCTATGTCAAGCTATCATGTTTTAGGTATGCCGCGTCAAACCACGACGTTCCAAGTTTGGAGTGAGAACTGGTTGGATAAACACGTAATTTAAGGAGTGCGAATGAGTTTGCGTTGCTCGTCAAAATTCAGCCTAGCTCCGGAGCATTACTTACCCCACCGCCCAAGAAGCTAGCACGATATGGTTGCTACCACTGGATTACTCGGGTTTTCTAGTTTCCTATGATGTATCATCACTAGCTTCAAACTCAAACTGACACAGCCTCCAAAAGACAGGAATGTCTCTCACAATTAACACAACTAAAAAAAAAAAACCTGTTATGTACAAACTTTAATTACAGTGTCAGTGTTAACAGTCCATTTATGCTGCAGGGTTTTAAAAAGAACTATTTTCAGCCATGGTCATTTGCAAATGCCATCACAGAGGAATCAAGCTTTACTTTTGCATCAAATAAAACCTTGTGCTGCCAAACGCAAGTGGTGATTGAAAGGGATAAAGACATAAATGTTGTTATATCTTATATTTTTTTCTTTTAGAAGGAAACTTCTAAAAGGCAACCAGCAACTCAGCTGGACAGCAACTTCTAATTTAATGTATCGACGTAATTTTGTTTAATTCTCTAAAACACGACCCCAGTTTACGAGTTGATTCATTAGAGAAACTCACACAATTCTGGGTGCTGCATAGAGGCAAAACTTTACGTTATAAAAGAGACAACTCTGTTGTTTACTTTTAGTGCAGCAGCACTGAAAAACACTCTTCCCATCCACACCGAGACACCTTGGGTGTGGAGGGTCAAAGTCTTCTGATGAAACATCTTCAGCACCATAGTTTGACATGCCGCATATTAAATCTTCTGTGAATCCAACCTTTATCTTCCTACAGAAACATGCTTTACATCAGTCTGTTGGCCTCCAACCATCAGCCGTCGCCCAGCAGAGATCTGAAAGTGTATCCAGATACTGTCTGAAGTCAGAGCTGTGACGATAAGATATCACCAACACTGTTTATCATTAATGTATCAGAGCCATAGGGTTTCACATCCACAGACTCTTCTTCAAAGTATAAAAAGATTACATTTAAATTTATGATTTTGTTAAAAAATATTCCAACTGTTACGCCATGGCCACTGAGGATTCCCAATTCTGATTGGCTGGAGGATTTGGGTGGATTTTTAGTAAAAGAACAATAGAATCAGATATGAATGTCTCAAAAATCATTTCAAAATCTAAGTTTCTGTTAAAGCATTATCCTGATTTCCTCTTATTTAATAATTTACGCTTGTGCATGTTATAATCGCTTAATCAAATTTTATTGTCTTTTTTTTGAAATTGTGACGCACCCTGTAACAATAACTACAATTAAAACAGACAAAAAAGAAAATTTGAATGAGCTGCGGTCTTACTTATGGTTGATGTGCAATCATCAAGGAAAAATGACCAAATCAAAAAAATCTGCAAGTTTACATAATGAGACAATTGAAATAAGGCAAATGCTCCTCTTCTGAAACAGTCCCTGTGTGGTATGGTGCCTTTCAGCAGATGGAACAAAATTGAATCACAGCCACGGCAGCTGGTACGTGGTGCAGCTGCTCCTGGTGAAATTGTCCCTCATGGCTCCGTTACATTCACAAATATTACAAAAACGGTTGACTCTCTTATTATGCAAAACATGAGCTGCTCATAAAATGTCAGGCATGGATTTAATCTGAAAATGCTCCAGTTCAAAATCGGATCCAAACTTTCCTATGTGTGACAGTTTGTAAACCAAGACAGAGACCAAAATTTGGCATGCAACAGACAGTCGGGGTTGTTATTTTTAGTCAAGCTGAAGGGTCAGCAGTCAATGATGGTATAAAACAGTCAAGAAAACAGTTATTTCCACAATTAGGAATCACTTCAACCATGAGAGGTCCTTGGGACCACAGACATAAATGTGCACACAAAATATCAGGATGATTGGTATGATAGTTTGCAAGATTAGCTTTGGACAGACAGATATACACACACACACACACACACACACACACACACACACACACACACACTCATGCATGCACACACCAAATGCATGATCTCCTCCAAATGCTGTCAGTGAAGAGAAAGCTGTAAGATTTGACCCTGGGAAGAGCTTTGATTTGCATCTGAAAATGCTCAATGAGCTCCGTTATCGAGGAATGTTCTGTTACATGTCATTAATGTATCATCTTGATCCTGAATAAAATTAGTTCAAAGAAAAAAGAAGAGATTTGTCTGGAACATTATAAAGATTATGCCAGATCTCTCTGTGCATCTGAGAAAAGAGTAAAGCTTTTTGCACTTCTGGGCCTCGGCTCTGTCAACTGTCAGACCAGAAGGAGCAACAAACAGAACCAGAGAGATCAGCAAGTTGGTCAAACCCCGATGTCACAGGGGTCATGTACCATGTGGCCGTGCTTTCGCTCCCCGTTTGCTAAATTAGTTTCCATTTATTTTTACTTGGTAATAGCGGCTTTAGTGCGTGACAAGTTCATAGACACAAACTCAAATCAGCAGTAAGGACCCTCGGCGGCGTGTCCTAGAGGGCCAGTCATTGATTGTGTTTAGTGTTGGCCTGCTGACCCATCCAACAAAGTGACGTGATGTAAACCATTGGTGCGCTTCTGGCTTTATTTGACGTGACAGACCTCTGGTAAACATATACACAGCCCCGCCGAGTTTATACTACTTCTCCACCTTCGGACTAATTTCCTGACATGAAATTGATAAGGTCAAATTATCACTGGTGTGAGCACAAATGACTCTGATTTAAAGGAATCAATTCATCAATCGTGACAGTTTAATGAGACATTTGTTTCTGATCACCAGCTGAGGAATTCACCTCAAACTTAAAGTGCTTTGCTGCGTGAAGCGTGTGGAGGGGGCGGGGGGGTGAAGCTCTGGTTTGTAGCAGAGTCCAATGTTTCTGACAGATCACTGAAACGAACCCGCCCCAAATCACCAGGTGAATAACTGCCAGTTTGCAGGGAGACATGTTAGACACGCTCTTTTGCTATTTGAGCTTTAATAGGCAGCTAATAGCCCTGCTTTCTGCTTGGTGTTTAAGGTCCACGCTAAACTCTGTCGCTCACTCCCTGACCTCATTGTGTTTCTAATGGTCGAGGCGAGCGTCGCCAGACACTGACGCAATGAAGCCTCACAGGCTGGTTCCATATTCAGAGAAACTGTAGAAAAACCTTCCCGAGGTGGAAATTTTCATTTTCTGCTTGTCTTTATAATTCAAGTCTATAAATGTCCCCAGTTATCAGAGGGTCTTGAGGTGCTATCAACATTAGCGATATGTGCTATTTATTTAGTCATATCACTCTGACATTACACACAATCCCACGCACTTGCTAAATCCGAAAGAAGCACTGCATAAGATCAACTCTGGACCAAGAGACATAAATTAATTGCTTTGGCTCAGTGACATTAAACTTTATGAGTGTGCATGGGGATGTGGTCATATCTGCTGGGTGCTGTTTTCCATATGGTTGCCATAAAAATATGATCTTATAAGCTCAAAAAATATCCTTTCAAAGTGTTATAAATCAAAGTTTGGCACAGTAGCACGTTTGGCACCAGTCAGGAGAAAATCACTGCAGCACTATCACAGCTCAGATGTGTGGTCACAAGCTGATATTTGAAAGAAGATGGCCATCCTATATGGTAAAAGTACATAATAAACCATTATTTTTTTTAATGTTTTAGTGCCAAATCTCTTTCAAGCGCGACAGAAAATGTCCTTTTTGAGGCAGATCAGCTTGTGGATATCTCTTTGTGACTCAAGCTCTTCCTAAAGGTCCAGTGTGTAAGATTGAGGGGGATCTGGTAAAGTCTAACAGTGAGGATTTCTCATTGTAACTAGCTGAAACTTCCCCTGGTTAGACTTTCTTTAGTATTTATCAATCAGGAGGTTTTTACCAAGAGCCGAATTATCTGCAGGGGTCACTTCCTTTCTAAAACAAATAAACTACTTGATTCAAACTAGTAAAAACAGTGAATAAAGCAGTTTTATGTTGAAAAATCAGTGTTTCACCTATATTTATTTCAGTGTTGGAGATTGGCCCCTAGTCCAGCACCTTATAATGTGTGTTCACCTCTGATAACTTAAAATCTGTTGGGTTTTTTTAATTCATTAATTTATTTTATTTTTTTAAACCAGGAGCCAAATAATCTGCAGAGGTCTCTCAAACAGAACCATTGTTTTAATCTGGTAAAGACACAAAATGAGGAAGTTTCATGTTCAGAAAATCTATTTTTTCTGATGCTCTTGTTGCAGAGAGGCTTTTAAATATGGTGGCCAAAGCAAACACGCTAATGGTCCTATCCAGAGCCAGTGTTTGGTTTGTCCATTTTAAGCTACTGTAGAAATATGGCAGTGCAACTCACTATGAAGATATAAACGGCTCATTCTAAGGTAACAAAAACACAACAGTTCTTATTTTCAGGTTATTATCCACTGATGAAAACATACTTAAGATGACTGCAAAGAGTTAGATGACTTTATAAACAGTTTTGACATTTTTAATCCAATCTTTATGATGAGAGTTTCAGGTTAAACTGAGATGCCGGAAAATGTGGCTCACTATCTGTTTTTTTTCAACAGTTTAGGCGCTGTGAACACAGTCACAATACAGTCTGGAGGCAAAAACAGAAAAATAGAAAAAACCTTGTGTCACATAGAGGGGTCATTAGTGTGGTGAAAAAGAGCAAAACTACTTAATCCCTCCAAATTTCTGAAAGAGTTCTTGACTTGATGTGAAAATGAGGAAAAGTCAAAACCAGCAATTACTCCATACTGACAACAAACTGCACTTTATTTTTGCTCCAGTCTTATTTGTGTGGTGACATTTCTTCATTATGTGATCCAATAAAAACAAAAAAGAAACTTCATGAGACTTCCACATATGAAAATATCAATTTCATATGAAAAATATTTTCATATTGCATAACATTCATCAAGCGTAGTGTAACCTAAGGTAAGTCATTGAGCCTGAGGTGATGACAGCATATTGTGCAGCAGCTCACCTGGCCAAATACATATGCTTCAGTTTTTATGAAACATTATTTGTCAAATACTTTATTTTTGTCATCTTATAGAAACAGCATCATAGGTAGATTTAAAACAACAACAACAACAACAACAACAACAACAACAACAAAACAACTAAATTAAAGCATGAGAATAAAATGAATAGAAATGTCACATTTCAACTACATTACTTGCATTACTTGGCTACAACAACTACTCTATATTTAATCAAGTATATTGATGAATCAGCTAGACGATTGAGACTACACTGGAAACCCAACACTGAGTGGTATCACTATCACTGATTAATATCAGTTTAATATCCTGCAGAGAAAGAAAACATAAAAGTCACTTTGTGTTGTCATCAGGTGATTCACATACAGAAAACGTGGAGAGGAAAATTTAAAACAGACCATTTTGTCGGTCTGGGAAAGAGAAGAGAAGGTGGACGTAAGAGAAAGACAAAAAGATTGATTCAAAGGAAATTTTTTCCCCAACATCAACAGTTATGCTCTTTAAAGAGCCAACCAAATCTTCAAACACAACTTAAAAAAAGGACATTTGTATAGCAGTTTTCAAAATCAATGCTTTACTGTACATTAAACATATACAGAAAAACAAAATACAGGAATTAAAAAACATAAAAAAAGAAAAGAGAATAAAATTGAATCTAAGATGTACAATGTGAAACATAAAAAATATTGAACTTAGATTGTTTCTTAGCAAACTGGGAGGGAAAAGGAGGTTTCAGGAGGTGATTTTGGCAGCCCTGAGCATAACATACAGGTCATTTCAGAGCCAAGATCTGAGATGACAGAAAATGTATGGTTACCTACTCTTGTAAACAGTTGTAGTAACAAGCCAGGACCTCAGGTTGCACATATGTAGGTTTTGGGAGAACTACTTAATCTAGATACCTTATGCCAATGACAACATCATCAATGAAATCTTAAAATCTAAACTAAAATCTAAACAAATGGGCAACCAGCACTTCTTTTAGTTTAAAGTCTAGCAGCTGTATTCAGTACTAGTTGGAGCCTATGAAGCGAGCAAGACCTGCAGGCTGAGTTTAGTAGAAATACGTTTTGATCATCAACCATTATCCGTGTTGAAAGTATGCAGAAATTAAACTTTTTTTCCTGAACTTTTCCAACACACTCTATCCACCATTATCATTGTGCATTAGACATCACTTGGTTTTGGTTCAAACCTGTTAAAAGGCCATTGCATAATCCAGCTGCATGGAAATGAAGGCATGAATGACAATCGTTGAACATCAAAGCTGGTTTAATTTTGTAAATATTCAAAGGCAGGCAAAATGCACACAACAGACACAATCCCCAAGAAATGGCTTCATCTTTGCATGCAATTTTTATATGGGCATCTATCTGCTGGACATGTAACCAGATGTGACAGATCAGATTGGCTGTTGGGCTTCAAAGGAACAAAAATCATATTAAAAATGAAATGCACTTTCATGCGCACATATTACATAACCAAAGAGAAGCATAATGTAATGAAAATGTGATGGGTCCCAGAATTAAGCCCTGAGGCACTCCACACTTTATAGGGCATAACTTATCTGAGTATTGCTGATCAAAAACAGATGAGGTTAGATGGTAAACAGATGCAGATGCTTCTGTTATTGTCCGGGACCATGAAGGAGAAGTTGGTCCCACGGGGCCTGGTGGCCATGTGCATTTTATTTTATTTTTTTCTCAGAGCAAATATTTACATCCTCAGCACATAAAATGTGTCAACTGCTATTGGTTGAACAGTTTACACATGATTTTATATTATTTATGTTTTTGGTTAATTATCACAAACAAGGATGCAAAAAAAATGTGACATTGTATGAGTCTAAATTGTCCTAATTATGTCTAAAAAAAGCCGTAATGAACTTTGAAAAATAGATAGCAAGTGTTCTGTTTTGTGAGCCAAAGGTGTGCTTGCTCCTTTGTGACTTACTGTAGCATGCTGGTAATCATAAATTTCCCACCCTACATGTTTCTTCCTGAGCATTGTTTGAAAAAATGGTGATTGATTTCATAGGCCTTTAGCAGCATTTAATCACACAGTTTAAGGAAACTTTAACCCCTCTTTCTGGAATTTAATAAATCAAACAGTTTATTCTCCACTATGTTTGCTGCAAGAAAGCTGCATTTCGTCTTTATCACTTTATCTCTTCCACATAACACAGGTTTGAAGATGAATGTTGCATCAAATACAGTATCGTAACAATCCATCATCTCTCTAGAGACTCTGTATTGCGCGCTACTTGACACTGCAAAGACTTGGTGCACATTCTTTGGCTCTCAGCAAACTAACTCTCCGTCCATTAAAGGATTAGCATTGTGAGAGAATCAACAAAACCCCGCTCTGTCTGGTGTTGGCTGTATCATACTTCATAAAATTCACAAACAGAGCTTTGAAAAGGTGTGGGTGGGGTGGACAGTGAAGCACAAAGACCAACCCTTGTTCACCAGACCTCTTATCTGATTCCGCAGCCTCCATCCTTCATGCAGTCGGTTAGCAGAGGGGAGTGGGCACTGAGGTGAAGTTGGAGGTTTAAGCAGCCCTTTGCCCATTCATCTCAGCTTGATAGACTGCCATGCATCATCTGTAAAGAAAGAAAGAAAGACTCAGAGGACTATGAAAGGAAGTGTACAAGTGGCAAATTGTGTGTGACATCCATTTTCAACACTGCTGTATTCCTAAATGTGTGAGTCATTGAATGTGATCGGCAACATGCAATTGAATAGACCAAAAGAGTGGAGTCTTAGGTGGACTTATTTATTACTCTCACATGCATGATCTCATACAACACACACCTACACACTGACCCAATGTGTGTTGTTGGTTCCTCAGGCAGGTTAAGTCAAGAAAATAACAACCCGCTGATGTCATGCTCTTTTTCCCATGTCAGGAGGACTGAGTGGCCCCATTACCACAGAGGAAAAATACAACATGACAAATGGCAGCAAGTTGGCTGTGCATTAAGATGAAGAGAGCAAACAACGCTTGCCAGCAGGGAAATTAGCAGAGTAAGTAAGAAGATATAGCTCGGCTTACTGTGTCTCCTCTGATGTATGACACTGGGCAGTGTAGCCTATCTAAAGCCAACAAAAAGGGTCTCCATCAGCGTCATCATGATTGATGTCAAACAGTGGTCCAAGTAGCCGGGCTAAATTAGTTATTGCTAATTAAAGCTGCATTGCAGCCTCATAGCCGCAGAAGATCAGGTTCCATTGTTTGATAATGTTATGGAGCGCTGACAAACACCCAGGCAGTCTAACTGTGTGACTGACAGAGAAGCATGTTTCTGTTTATGACCAATATCTGATTGTGTAACCCGGCACATATTGTAAAGGAAACATGGTGATATCAGCCGTCATCAGCTCATATCAGGTGTCAGCTCGCTGTTGTCCACAATGTTAAACTTCACGTTATCTGATGTGGATGGAGAATATACATAAAGAGTATTAGCTAAAGGCTGAGGAATGTGATGGGTGAGGGTCCTATAGTTACTGGCTAAAGCTGGGAACAGACCTCAGGCCCCATATTTAAATGATCTATAGCACAGTGCATGACCCAAGTGCATTTAGGGCGTGTCCTACCCCGCTTTTGCTCATTAAACAACTCATAATCTGGGTGCAAAGTTTGTTAATCATAGGTGTAGTTTGGCTCTAATGAGCAATAAGAATGTAATCTCCCATGGTATGCACATGGTTGGTTGCTATTTAAATGGCAATTCCTGCAAATCGGAGAACTTGGCCGTTTTCTGCTGAGGAAACAGATCTGTGTGTGTGCAAAGTGAAAGCACGCAAGCAGACTATCTTTACGGAAGCAGCAACCAAAGCTCCCTGAGGTGAAGCAGGTGTGGGATGAGGTAGCGGTTACCGTGTCCTTTTCTTGATGGTGATGATGACATAATGCAAAGAGATGGGCACGACAAAACCTCACGGTTCACTAAAAACAGCCGATGGGAGGATGATCACCAGTCCGTTCTCACTCCAAACTTCCAGTATTTAAGCAGCCTAACTCCACTCACTCACTCTTTCCTGATTGTCTTTGCTCCCATGCCTGACCTCCCAGCACTCACTCTCGGACTGTTTTCCTGGTTTCGACAGAAATAAAATTCATTACCAACTACTCAACTGCTCCTAGCACACCCTGTTACATTATTGGAGTTACCTTGGGGAAGCAACTGTAGAAGGTTAATTCGAATATAGTTCAGCCCTGGTGTTTTTCCAGTGAATGTTGCCCTTATGATTCTATGGGTCAAGTTAACCTTTGTACTCTCCATCTTCACTGCAGAGATTCACAGAAAAGCAACGGCAGCAAATTGACCCGAATGTAAATATATGCAGTTACCCATAATGACCATTCCAGGAGGTTACTCTCTGTTTTGTTGCGGTTGGACTAAGACAAAAGTTTGGAATGATTCACGTACATATCATGTTCATTTGGAGAGCTGTAGGATGGTTGTGCAGCTTGCCTCGATATAATTTATTTGGTTTGGGTTTTTTTCTAGAATCTCTATATTTAAGTTTGCGGGGACAAAGTTAGCATGAACCATAGAGTCACAGTTGCCACATTTCTGGGAAATACGGTGTGCTGAAATACACCAGAATTCCTTTTACAGTCCCCCAACATATAAAAAAAAATCTGTGGTTCAAAAGATAGAAATATGCATTGCATTATAGAAGTCCACAGAAACAGTTTGTCTGCTAAGTTATGCTCCAATTATGGTGAAAAGAGCAAAGACATTGGTAGAATAAAACGCCTGATTCTTATGCTTCGTAATGTGTTTAAATGGTTATATATCATGTCATATGTGTCTCTTCTTTTCCTGCTTTGGTTAATCCTGAGATGTGATCATTACTGTTTTTATTGTCATCATTTTTACTGTTTTTTTTCTCTTGTGTTATGCATTTTTTACTGATTTCATTGAAATTAACTTTTGACAGTTTTGATTGTCGCTAGTATTTTGTTTTTACTGAATTTATTGCTATCATGTTATATATTCTTTTAGCCCACTGAATGTGGGCATTACTGTAAAATAGCATAATGCACTTGTGAAACTGTGAAATTACGAAAACCAACATACCTACTGATTCACTGATTCATATTGTCTGTGTGTACAATACATTGTGTTTATGTGCCTGTGTAAATCTTTTGACTGCACGTTGTTTTTGCACGTCTCTGTGTTTTTGTGTTCTGCAGACCAACATTGTCCAGTGTTTACTCAGCTCTCCAGATAAGTGGCAGAACAGAGAGCAACATACCCAGAGTACCACTGCCGTTACCTCAAGTCTCGCCAAAACCTCCTCTGACCTTTGCAACAGCCAAGCATTGCAGCAGCAAAGGTCACATTTTGTTTGTGCACTTGTTTCCACATGGGGGTTTGCTTTTGATTGCGAATTGAAAGCAGGGTTCAAGCAACATCATGTAAACTTGAATGTGACAAATTTGATCACAGTGAATTGCAGAAAATGATTCAGCCGAACACAATAGGGACAAAGTAAACTAACGGGTGAAAGTGAGAGTGAGAAGTTGGAAAAGGGCGCATCAGATGGGATCGGTACCATGCAGTACACAATAATATACAGAATGTCCTGAGAAATATACACATCAAGTTGAGCTTTAGAATTGATTTTGCTACAATGATAAATTGGTGAAACACAGAGGCAAAACAAATTACGAAAGTTGTTGGAGGCCTGAACTTGAAAATTGACCCAAAGTACTCATTTTTATTTATTCTTCCCTTTGTCTATTCTTGTTTGCTGATGTTTTATTTTGTAGTGCTACCATGGTGCCATACCCCCAACTGTGAGACCAACAGAGTGGTTACCTTGACCACGGATACCTCTTTTTTTCCCTTGCTCCCTTTCTGTTGAATAAAAAAAAAAGCTCCCTTGAAGTAAGAAGTGGAATAAAAGATTTAACATCATGCTGACAGACAGAAACCTCCTTACTTTTCCGTTCACCTCGGTCTGAACTTGGCCTCGTGAGCTGAGGATGGGAGAAATTGAGGCGGGACAAGGATTGCGAATGGCTGCTTTGACAGGAGATAGAGGCCATGCCTGCTGTGAGCGCAGTCTTGAAAGCCCGGGGGGATAACAAAGAATGACAGCCACCTTGTGCTAATGGCTTCGCGGTGTCACTCTTCCAGTGGTCTCACCCTGATGACATCACTGCTCCAGGCAGGCAAGTGTCACAATGTGTTGTTTAGGAAATCCATCAAATCATCTGCTGCTGGAGCAGAATTTAGCCCGAGCAGCTATCAATGACAACGAAACATTCTTTATATCTCTGCGCACCAGAGCTGCCCCCTGGAAGCTGAAGATTCAAATGATTAGTCAGGATCCCTCAAATGAATTATTTTCTTCAAGTTGGGCAGTCGTTTTTTTTGTTGGGGGAGGTTCAGGGATTGTCACTCTGTATGCAGTGTACCTCTAGGAAGCTGCAGATTTAGCGCTCCTCACTTTCATGCTTCTCTCTGTGGTAAAATCTTTATACGACAAGATGACAAGTCTGCGACAGGTAGCTGTATATCGAGACTCAGGGTGAGTCTGAGTGAGGCGGAGGAAGAGAGGCTTTGCCCAGTCAGGTTCTGAGATAATTTTATCATCTTCCTTCTGCTTAGAGGTGGTGAATTTACAGCTCACAACAACTTAATATGATGAAGTCTCTAGCTTTTGTTTGATATCTCGTGCTCACACAAGATAATGTTGCGTATTTGTGATCTGTTGGTGACACAGTTAGCATGTAATAGTTTGGAGGACTAACTTGTTTTCAATATCACATGAATGTTGGTGTCATCTTGAAGGTCCCACCAAAGCCCATCCAGAAGATGTTATGCAATTGTTGCGACGGCTCAAAATTCCCATTAGTCTGAAAAAATGCCTCAGAGGGCCGAAAGCACATTTCTCTAACAGCCATCAAAATACAAAGTCCCCCAGTTAGTCTGTTTCCCAGTGGTGTTTGAGTCACCAATCTTAGGTGTGACCCTAGCAACGTATGGAATTTGAACAAATTGAAAATACATTAATTGTATTTCATACCTTCTATTTTCGCATGTGAATTATTGAACTTGAGCAACCTGAATGTATATTATAGTTGATGAGATATTTCATTCTGGTTACAAGTGGTGGCCATGTTTCTAATGCTAAACTAAAGAATGCTATTTCAGTTAAATGTTGTATTTTTTTCATTGGAGATAGGTATGTGAGGAATTAAGGATTTAATTTTTAATTCCACTCCCCAGAGGGTGTAGCAAACTGAAAATGGGCCTCTGTTTAACTCTATACTCAGCTGGATATCCACTTTTCCTCTTAATCCTTTTATGTTTGTCTCTACAAGAAGGCACCGTTGGAGGTTGAGCCTCAGTATTATTTTCCAAAAGGATTTCTGTAAGCAGGCTTAAAAACTTGATCTCATTACTCTATAGGCTTATTGCAAAGTGGTTGAAGTGGCTTAAGCCACCAGTGTAACTCTTTACTCCCTACACATGTACTTCAGCACGTTCACTTAGACAGAGTCCTACACAAAACTAAAATCCAGTCAAAGCACTAACAAATGTATAAATCTTTAACTCTCACCTTTTGAGCCAGTGAGTGTGTGTGAGATTAGTGTTTTTTCATGTCCCAAGGAGGTCGGACTGTGGATCTTTCAGAAGGAAGTCAGGATATAACAAGTCTGCCCTGAACTCATAAACAGAAAAAAACAACTTGCAAACAGGTCCCTTCACTGATGACTTAATGGTATAGATGCTGGCACTGGTTCAGCATTACCATGACACTGTGTTTGAGTGTGTGCACACTTTAATCACCGTCACCATGACAAACGGTGAAGCTTAGGGGCTGAAGAAAGGGTGCCATCAGAGATTTGGCTGGGTTGTGCAACCATTTAATCAAATTCAAATTTTCCGAGTTAAAAGAAACGGGCAAACACTGAGAGTGCCGAAGCTATTCAGGCGTGTCTGAATGAGTTGCTGAGGTTTGTCTTTGGAGTCAGACGGAACGCTTTTTGCCTTTTGCATCCAATGACAACTGCATGTAAAACGCACAGTGCATTTCTTTGTGTCCTGGCCAGGAATAGAAGATTAAAAATTAATGTTGATTAATGTCACATTTTTGAGATGTCAAACAGTGCATGAAATTATTTGATATGAATTTCATGTCATTTTATAGTTTAAAAAGTCATTTTTAGGGGCATAAATGTGGTTTTAGTCATGGGTGTGTTTGTTTAAAGGCAGATATTTGCACAGCCAACTTTCTCAAATGTAGGTAGGTGGGTTGGAAAGTTATACTGTTGATGAAGGTCCAGAGGGACCAAAACTGTGTAATTAGTCAATTTAAATGCTGAGCAAAGCAGTGTGCAGGATCCTCTTTTCAGGGGGGAGACAATGAGATCTGTGGTTTTTCAACTAAACAAACAAACAAAAACAAATACTAAAGATTTATATAAATATAAGTCTAATATAAAACCAGTGGTGGAGGAAGTATTCAGATGCTTTACTTAGGTAAAAGTATAATACCACACAGTAAAAAATAGCCTACTTACTAATAAAACTCCTGCACTAAAAGTTTTACTTAAGTAAAAGTATGTAGCCTGAGTACAATCAGAAAAATTAAGGCATTAAAAGTATTTAAAATACATTAATTAAAAGAAAAAGAAGCAAACCATCATATTTTAGAGGCTAGAATTATGAAATGCATGAAATGTGACTTTAATACTATCAACATCTTGCTAAAATGTATGTTATATGCATGAACACAGCCTAAATTGTCAAGAAACGACAGATGAAAAGCACATAAAACGGTCCCTAAGGGTTAAACTGGTTGTGTAGCCTACTAAAAAGTTGCACTGTGGAGTTTTTTAAACGAATAAAAGTAAAATTTGCCTTTAGCGTTTCACACTAAACAGCACTGCATGTGTCCTTGAAGTCTAACAAATATGTGGAATTCACTCCCTTCCTCTTAAACTCTATACTCTCGCATAATATTTTAAATCCCATGTAGCCCAGGTTATTTCATGAAGCCCACATTTACTGATGCCACCTGAACGTCTCGCGGTCTTCCGGCACACTATGCAGTTACCGGAGAGCACGCGACAGATGTGTAAACAGAGGCTCAGTTTGGTTGAAAAGAGTGAAATAATACACTTCTAACATGAAATTTCAGCAAAGAGCTGAAACTAAGTGGACCTGGCGGCGTTTCCAAGGAGAAAAGAGAAAACACGCTAAACTGCGAAGTTGGAGTGGCTGTTGACAGCGCAGTTACGGTCAGGATGGAAACTGCGCACATTTCATGCTAACTATCCAGGTGAGTTAACGTTAGCTACCTCAAGCTAGCCGGTTAGCATCAGTATTTGGTTGCTATAGTGATGAATTGTGTGTCATTTTCCTTTGAGAAATAAAACCAAAAACAGTCAGGACGAGACGTTTGTGTTATGTGAAGTAAACATGGCTGTTATAATGAGCTGCTAAACTTAAAGGCCAACTTTGGTCAGCTTAATTTTGGCCAAGAAGCTAGGCTAAGTGCAACATGTAGCTAAAGCTGCTGATGTAAACATGTGAGCTAATGTGTACTGTGAAATAATAAAAGGCCAGATGCCTGTTATATTGACGTTTGATTTGATTTATTTTGAACATGTAAAAAAATAGAGAAATTACTAACGAGCAGACAGACAAAAACAAAAAAAAAAAATTACAGACAATCAAAAACATAAATCAAAATAAATGGTCAGACACATAAAGACTTGGTGTACATATTTGAAAAAGTGAGAAGAAGCACTAGGGGTGTAATCCCACCCCTACTCCATAAGTCATTGGATTTTAATAAACCAGCTTCCTTATTAATTTTAACATATACTCTAAGTAACTAAACCTAAATACATACACCTATATACACAAAATCAAATCTGATTTTTTCACCATTTTACAGAATAAAAGAGGATGATAAACTAGGAAAAATAAGTAACCAAATAAACAATAACCCCTGTAAATACCTTGTGATTGTCAAACCATCTCACCTTGTGAAAATCATGTTTTTATACATTATTTTAAACTAGATTGTGCTTGGAAGTTGTTTTAGCTCCACATTAAAACTTCCATAGCTTCACTCCACACTGAGTGAAGTTGATATTACAAAAGTAAAAAAAGGAGAGAATTTAGGTCCGAATTGTGTATAATAGATATTGTAAAGACATGTTTATGTAAATCTATTTTTACGACAGCATTCTCTGATGGCAACACGGAGCCGTTCTGCCTCATGTCTGGATCTTCTCTGCTGCTTTTTGATGTCTTCACCTCATCTGGACACTGACAGCTGGATGTTGTGCTGTTACAAGGGGCTGGTAAGAACCAAATAATAGAAAACTTTATTAAGAAGGATTGTGTTCTATTTCTATTTGCTTTTTTCATGAGATCTTACATTTTTGTAATGGGTACATTTAATATTCTGTACTGTACTGTACTTTCTGTTCTCTGTCTTAATAATAATTTCTGTTTTTTTAACACCTGTTTGAATCATATTTTATTTCCATGATATATGTGATTTGGCGAGTACAAGTGAAACTAATATGGGTTCTAGATAAAAAAAACAACAACCTTGAGTTAAAATACAAAAAGAAGGAACTGATTTGAGTGAGTCTTTGACCAAACCATACTATAAGATCTTGAGTCTATGGATATTTTCAAGAACCCCAGATATTGAAACCTAAAGCCTGGTATACACTATGCAATGTACAGTCTGCAAGTGTCTTTTATTTGTTAATATTAACAAGCGACAACAGATGATGATTTGTTTGTTTAATTATTGATTTTTTTTTTTTTTGGCTACGCCGACATAAATAGCTCTGCAGCCGCTCGACTGTTAGATTCAGATGAGTTTGTTTGATCAGACAGTTCGTCGCTGCAGCGTGTGTCCGCTCACTGCTGTGATCTCCGTCACCTCGAGCCCAGTATCAGACACCGTGTGTGTGTCCATGTCTCTTAGGCTGTGGATACTGTCAGACAAGTGTGTCCCTGTCTCACTGCACATCCTTGTACTCTCTGTAACAGCTAGTTTACTCCCAGTGAGCGGCGGTTTACTAAAACCCGTCCATCACAGCTTCCCTTTCCTGGACTTCCTCATAACTTTTAGTAACTCCAATGCTACGTGAACAGCACCAACTAACTGTTTGAACCTGCGCTTACACCATACTATCAACATATCCCTCTTTTAAAACATATCCCACTTTCACTCTTACACTACTTACTGGATTTTGAACAGCTGTTAAGCGGAGTGATACATGCAGAGTTAAACGTTAACAGTCCCAGTGATGTTGTACTCCTTTATCAGGAGCCTCTCAACCAATCAAATTGCTTGGTCTGAACTAACCGTTGTATAATCAGATTTAGATCACATGCAGAAGGCAGCGTCATTCAGATTGATGTTGAGTTATACAAAATGTCCTCCCAGACTTTTCACATGCAAAACATAATCCAGATTCCCATGAAGGCCAGCGGCCTCGAGGCCTCTCACGACTGACATGACCCGCGCTGTGCTTGACTGTCACCAGCAAAATGATTATTGCATTTGACCAAACTGGGCGTGCACTGGATATATGTATGGGACAGGAAGTACAGGACAGACAGCACAGGACCTCAAGGGTTAGAAAATGATTTTGCTCTTGTAGTTTCAAACACATGGTTTGTTTTCTCAATAAGTTTACATTCCAGTAAGAATTCAGATCTGAGATTACAGCACCCCATTATGGACTCATAAATATAAACAGCTTGTTTCCTCATATGCTTGTTAAAAGTAAGACAAACCCATGCTGGCTGTAATACAGCAAAATATGAGAGTGTTGAGTTTTTAACCATATTTCGATGAAAAACATGTCCACAATTTGGTATCAAATACCACTTTCTGTATGCTTATGCAGAATGGACTGGTTGCAGAGAAGCATCCCCTGTTGTTACTGTTGGTGTGCCCGTCAAGCTGTGGTTCATTCACAGCACATACTTTGCAATGATAACTTGTGGCCTAACCACTTGAAATTCATGTTATTTTTGAAACTGAGTCTCACACTTTCACACAAAAGTAGACAAATATAGCTTCTCATTTCTGGCTGACAACTGTTGATTTTCTGGCTAAAATGAAACTGGTAACTGAATGAAACCAGTGGAATTTTAGTAGTTGTGGCGAGGTAGCTAATGTAAGCGATGTGAGTAGGTTGACAACATTTGATTCAACCTGCTAAGTCCTTTTTTATTTTTTATTTTTATTTGATAAAGCAGCCTCTAAGTAAAAGAGGGAGAGGGGGGATGACATGCAGCAAAGGTTACTTTGGTGAACTAAGTAAGTGATAACTGGAGCCCTGCACTGTGCGTCCCCTTTTTTTGCTTTAGCATTGTTGTAGCTTGTAGCTCCTTGTTTGGGAGCTGCGTTTGCATGCGCCAGACAAACAAGAGCTTGTGACATCTGCAAGCCAGAGTTTACATGCTTTTTCAGGTCATTTTCAGGCAATCTCCTTATACTGTTAACTAACTTTTTGCTAATTTTTAGGTCATATCTTCTTTCGTTGCTCATTGCCTTCGTCCCATACTTTTTTATGACATCTAGCCAGTTTGCTTGGGTTTTAAAAGGTTTGCAGGGATTTAGCCATTTTAATTCCAGTGCTCGCCTCCCCTTTGTTCCACTAAAACAAGTTCTGTTGTGGCACTATTTTGCAAGGGCACTGTAACTGCATCCTGGGCTTAGTGCCACTTAGTGCCACTTAGTGCCACAATTGTGATTGGTTTAAAGAAATACAAACAAACCCAGAAGGTTATTTCCCTCAGTCTGGTGCACAATTATGATGGGTTTCACTAGACTTCTCTCAAGTGCTGGCAGAATGCAAAATAAGTCTTGCTATGCAAGGCTACAGAGCATGAGACGAAAGACCTCTCCTCTTGATTTATTTTCTACATCAGTGAGTTTCTGTGTAGCTGTTCATAGAAGTGATGTGTAGCTTTAATTTTGCACATTCAAGGTTGTGCAAAGGTGGTGATTATCTCCCACTCAGTTTCCCTTGGACACAGTAACTGGCGCCCAGATTTTAGGACACCGGCAAAGTACGTCAACCAAAGACAAGCGCTGCAAGAGATATTTGCACATGCTTTGTGTCTTGGCCAGTCTGGGTTATTCAAGGGGTTTGTTATCTTGGGTTTCCTTCATGCATTCGTTCACACCGACCCCCGGCTCCCACACAGAGGGCCCAACTTTTTGTAGCCCCCTGCTATCACTGAATACACACTCTCTATCAAACACACACACATGCAGGATCATGCAGACATATTCGGTATAACATGCAAGCATGAGCAGGCAGATGGAGACAGTAAATATGTGTGCACAAGTGCTGCCTATAAAAGAAGGACATGCTCACTCGAGCACATGCACTGTCACACAGATTTGGATGTTTTGGGCCAGAGAGGAATGTTGAAGTCCAGCCAGAATTCAGACAGCTGTGTCTCCCCAAATCAGAGATTTTAATGGACTGTCCATAACAAGGACTTGACCTTTGACTCAGAGCCTTTCAGTGCTGTGTTTCCTCACTCTGCTCCTTCTTCTGGGTTAATGATGAAGACACATTCCTTCTTCCTTTGCTCATTCTTGGATTTTACTTTTGTTTTCTTGAAAACATAACAGTGGTGGGGGTGGTGTGTTTGTGATAGAGGCATACTGTACATGAAATAAATTAAGATATGGACAATCCATGTAATGGAGATGTAGTGGGTGGATGAAACACAGGAAATAAGTCAGAGCAGAGCTTTTTGCAAACTTTGCAGAATCCCACACTCAAGTGTGTTGTGCTTTTTTTGGGTTACAGTTATGGGAAATTACTTATTTCCTTTAATCCTACGCAGCACTGAAGTCTGAAACCTCTGAAAGAGGAATACTTTAAGTGATGTCACTTGAGTCAGCACAAGCTAAGCCTGAAGCCTACAAGTAAAAAAAAAAATCAAAAATCCTCATCTTTGCTTGAGGCTAGTGACTTGAGGCTATAGCCTCTGCCAGCATAACAACTGCACTTCTGACTGAACTGTTGGCGGTCCAGTTGGGTAATATTGGCACTAAGCTTCATCCTTGGAGGCTTGAAAATGAAGTCAATGCGGAGCCTAAAAAGCAGTTCCTTGAATGGCCACTTGAGGCTGGCTCCAGAAGTGAGTTAATCCCCATTGACCCCCATGTTAAAGTGCCCAGCTTTAAAGCAGAAATAAACATGTTAACAGCCTGGTACAAAAACAATTATGATCTCTATAGCTAGTTTCCGGGTTCATGACAAGTGTACTCGAGGTGAAATTTTTATGCAACTTCCCAGTGTAAATGTTACGAAGGCTTTAAGGGATGCATAATTAGTGTGGCCGCTTTGAGTGACAGGGGGAAGCCATTGGTTGACAAGTTGCTGCCACAGCGGCATTGTTGGTTATGTAACGTTACTATGGCTTAACCCCATATTCACAGAGCACAGCCTTGGTTGTAGTTGTCGCTAATTCTCTGTGTTTTCAGTTAATTATAACATTTTGGTCACCTGAAAGAGTTTTGTTCAGAGTTTGGTTGTATTTGTAGACCCACTAAGGAGTCAAATGTTCAGTTTTGCTGGTAAGTGGGCTTATAGTTTGTTTTAATGGTTTTAAGCCTGCTTTTTCTGCCAGTGAATAATTAGCATTATCACAGTTAACCATAGCTGTAAATACACTGTGCTAATCAGCTAGCTTAAGGGTTAGCACCAATCTCTTCACCAAACATGGTCATGTCTCATGGCTTGTGGCTCCAAAAATCCAAGATGGCATAACCAAATGCCACACCATGACTCAAAACCACTGACCGCAAACCAGTGGGTAACATCAAGGTTGTAATGTCCCTTATTTTATACAGTTTATGTTGTAGACAAGGAAGAAGAAAGCTAGAAATAAAAAAGGCAGTATCTCTGGTTTTGTTGCTTTGGCTTCAGTGCTTTCAAAAAGAACAAAGAAAGAAAAAAAACTGTCCATCGTGAGTCCATTCATATTATTGAAGTGCAAAGCTAAATCAGTGGAGTACTCTTAAAATTTCAGTCTTGATTGATCTGGCGACACCTGTGGTTGCTGATGTTAATGCTAAGAACTGGGGTTCCCACAACGCCATTTGAGATGACAAGTTTTATTGATCACTCGGAAAAAAAAGATGAGCAAGTTGTTTATTTCCTTGACTGTATGGGCATAATGAAAATTTGCTGTGTATTTATAAATTGCAGCTATATGCATACATATTAAAAATGCACCAAAATTTCATTAAGTCAATAGATGCACACAGCGTTTCCTGTAAATAAAATGCCATTTAAATATGCGTGAGGATGATAATGCTGCCAGTGACACTGCAAACTACTACACAGAGGCAACTAGTCAGTGTAAATGCATTTAATGGCAATAACAGAAGTATTGGGGATGATATTCTGAAAATATTCTGGATAAAAACTTAAAGGTGCTTGGAAAATATAAGACTTCCGTTGAAAAGATGGATGAAAACAAAATTGCCTCTATAAAAACAATACTTGTCATGATGATCATTCTCGTTTTGGGGGAGACAGAAGAAATTTGAGAAAAAAGCTGTAAAAACACCAAAAATAATCCTCCCTTGTGCCAACTTGTGATATAGCACCTGCCATAGTACAGTATAAAAGGGAGTAGAGTTGTATCTCAAGAGCAGATAAATTAAACGCATGCGTTTAGACGCGTTCTTTGTGTCAACACGCAGACAAAAAGGCAGGTCAACCACATGAGCCTGCAGTCGGAGTGCCTGTAAACCGATCCTCATAGTCTAAGCACATCCTCTGTGCAGGGGTCCCTTTTCTGCCAGGCTCACACACACACACACACACACACACACACGCTCGTTCGTGCACACATACTCACATTCCTCTGCAGGCTCTGTGAGGGGCAGGCGCAGAGCATGCTGGAAGCTTGGAGCTGTTCCTCAGAGTGAGCGTCTCTCTCACTCTCCCTTAGTCGTTAAGTCAGAGAGCAGAGGAGGACGGGAAGTCAGAGAGACCAGGGGAGGTCTGACGACACCATCTCGGCTTGCCCGGCACCTACTTTATATGCACAAATTGATCAATGCAAGAACACAGTCTGGTTTTGGTTTACCGGAGGAGCATCAAGATTCATAACCAAGCTGTCACTCTGCAAGACATGTGTGCAACTTTTCCTGCCAGGACGAAAACTTAAAGGAGCTTTGGAAACTTAGCATGTGTAAGTGTCCAAGAGTAGCAGTAGCTTTCAATGCTGGAGGTCCAGTGTTAGGATGGATGACACAGGCTGACAATCTCCACCACTTCTGATCCAGCTTTAAAGGGAACATCCAGTCAAGCGAAGAAGGACAGGCTCGAAAAAGAACTTAACTCACCTGCAACTTTAAGTCCAGGCTGATATGATGCTGTGGTACAACTTTGGCAGCCACTTGCTCTCTCTGGCAGCACTTCTGGTGATTGTGAGCTGCGGAGGAGGGGAGCAGCGGAGAGCGACGGATAGCAGCAGCGCAGGTGGCAGCAGTAGCAGCAGTAGCAGCAGTAGTGGAGGAAGTAGTAACAGTAATTACAGCAACAGACGCTTTCATAAGATCCAGCATGGTCAGTGCACCTATACGTTCATCCTACCTGAGGGAGACGGAGCCAAAGGTTCCTGCAGGGAGGTGAAAGCCGGTAACCCGCAGCACAACGCCAACTCTCTCCAGAGAGACGCTCCGCCATCCGAGCCAGAGTTTCCCAGCCAGAAGATCCAGCAGCTCGAGCACATTATGGAGAATTATACCCAGTGGCTACAGAAGGTAAGGAAGCGCGGTATGCAGTATAAATGCAGCGCTAGCAAAGTTGACGAACAGAGTAAAACAACAAACTGTTGGTTTGACGTTTGACAATCTACGGCTGATCGTATGGAAATACCGTTGAATTCTCCTGTTTTGATTAGATCCATGTTTAAAATTGTGAGGTTTTTAATGGGATCTTGAACAACCCTGCATGAGACCAGATCCGTTTCTTTTGATGTGGTCACTCTGTTGTATACTTGTTGAGATATTTGTGTTTCCGTGGGTGTGTGTGTGTGGTCTCCGCAGAGCGTCTGTTTGTGGCTTCACAAGATAACTTGTTTTGGTTTGTGGATGGGGTTGTGTTTGAAAAACAATGTATTGAATATGAGAAAACAGCAAAGTGTTTGTCAATAGGAGAGTTTATGTGCTTTAGAGGTTAAGAATTTTTGTCTGGGTGATGCTGTGGGACCAGTTTTAAACTGAAACAGAGGTGCACAAATGTCAATGGAAACGTGCACAAAAAAGGGATCTTAACCGCAATAATTGCAGTATATGCTCCTCTATTAGTCCTTGGTCTCGTAAAAAAAAAATCTAAAATGGTTGGATAAACACATAATGACATTGTTGCCAATTTGTGGACTTGGTGTATTTCTTCGTTGCTGATAATTTGACAGTTTGTAGAAACAAAGCTCCTTTCAGTCAACAAAATATGTATGAAATAATCTAGAAGACAGGATTAGAAACACTATACTAAGCCTGCTATGCTGTTATGTAAGTGTGTACATTATCCGAATTGAACTTTTTGTTCTGGATGTCTCACAGCTGTCTGATCTTCTTGGCACTATTGTGTCTCCGTCTGCTGCTCTGTATTCATTCAGTAAACACGCATTTTTTCGGGCTTTTTCTCTATTTTTTCCTGAGTAAACTACCCTTTGAGTAAATTCCACAGATGTCCAGTTGAGTTGCGCTGAGCGTCGGTCATAGAGCAGAGGTAGTTATATGTCAGTCACCCCCTGTTCTCCAGTGGGCTGTCTCTTTAATGGCAGGAAGTCAGAGAGAGTCTCAAGAGACACTCGGAGGAGGAAAAGACGGAGAAAGAGAATGCTCCCTTTATTTATTCAAGACAAGGACGTGTGAGTGTAACTTGAAAATCCAGACTTGCATAAGAGAAACAACCTGTTTGATTTTCCTGCAGAATAAAACCAACAATCTCTATTTTTATAGAGCTAATATGATATGAAAAAACTCATATTTAATTGCTCTCGAACAACCAAATTTATTTATAGAGCCATAGAGGTGTTTATTATGTTCAAATATGGTTCTACTGTAATGTTAATGAGTAGGAGAACGTGAGGCCATCACTGATATGGTTTGGCAGGCATTCTGCTTTTCTAAGCTTTGAGACTTTGAGTCTCCAAAGAGAGCGAGACTATCTCTCCGAAATGAATACATGAATCAAATAAACAAACCAAATTCGGAATAACCAGCTCTCCTGCTCCTCGACTTTCCACGATATTGGTCCCAAATAAGATTACCAGCTTCAATCTGTGATTAATTGTTTAAAGCTAATGGTTTATTTTTTTTGTCTGCAAAGCCAATGCATGCACAGATAACACTTGATGGATTTGATGGATTACAGTGAAACTGGGGAATTATTCAACCTGAACTTCATCAATACCCCAAGTCTATTCATTAGCAGTCAGCGTGTCCTCCCAAATGTGTCTGAGTGTTCTGCTGTGTGCCTGCTTTTCATTTACTTTCAGAAAGTAAACTTTTCACTCCTCAGGTTGGAGGAAATAGTCATTTCTCATCAATTACCCAGGCGTTGGTCACAGTACGTTAGAGCTCATGTTGATTGAGTTTGTAATCAGGGAGGTATAGTGTTGGAGGCTACTCCACCCTCGTGCAAATTCAGATGGAGCATATACAAATGCGTATGAAATATAGTATGAGATGGATTTGGAGCTTCCCGGACAGAATCTGTGGAATATCGGCTTATCATTGGACTGTTTATCACTGACTTTATCTCAGTTAAGGGGAGGAATTTGCTTTATATGGTGTATGTCAGAGTTTAAAACATAGTGTATAGTGTGTGTGTGTGTGTGTGTAGACTGGGGATGTCAGTTTAGGCAGATTTTGTTTTAGAAATCCTTACATCCATTAACCGGTTCACTTTTATAAAAAAAAAATTTTAAAAATGGTGTGAAATGCAAGAGGCCTTTCCTTGAACTGTCCATTTAGAGGTAGTTTTATGTTTTGTGCTGTAAATGTTGCCTTTAAAAAAAAAAAAAATCCACCACTCAGTCCTGCTGGTAGTAATGTCCAGGTGGCAGTTTGACATTGCCACAGCAACATGGTGGCAGTTATTTTTAAGCCACAAAACCCCTATAGCATTGTTTACCAGGGTTAGGAATAAGCACCAGTCACCAGCCAATTGCTGGTAAAATACACAATTGGCTGCTAGATTTGCTTACTCACCAGTCAAAATACCAATCGTTATCTATTAAGTGGCTGGCAGATTTTGGAGTCCAGCAGCCACAGTGGCAGGTGGACAAAAAAGTGAATTTCTAACCATGTTCTTAACTATAACTATGTAATAACAGAGATGTTAAAGGGGGTTTGCATCTCAAAACTGATCCACTTAGTCAGCGGACTGACCTAGAGGGAGACCATGGGAAGAGCAAAGTGTTTCCACAGAAATGCTGTTGGGTTTGGACAGCATTACTAGCTTTTACCTAGCTCCCACCCAATCCGGCTGTTACCAGAGCCAGGCTAGCTAACCAGTAGAGATCGGATGGTAGGCAGTGGGTATGAACAATATTTCTGCATGTTAACGTGGTAGTCGGCTGTCTTGTCTCTCACAACTACACTGTGCCGTAAACCGAAAAGTAGTGACATAACACATAATACATAACATAACACAAAAATATTATTAGCAGTTAATCCATTAACATAAAAAACCCACACCTGACCCTACATGAACCGGCACAGTTTCTTTCCAAGGCATACCTGAACCTGATCCATGGCAGCAGTTTTGGGCCCGAGACTGATTAAACATCCAAGTTCTGTGGAAAAAAAAAAAGTTTCTAAAATATTTTCAATAATAAAACCTTTCTCACAGACTAAGGGCTGACATGTTTCTTTGGAGTTTATCTACCTTATATGGCAGAAATATGAAAAATAATCCTAAATATGCAGCAAAAATTCTTAATTTTGTTTTTGCTTTAGATGGCTGAACACCAGTATGCATTTATCTAGTTGAAAATATGAAGCCTTCCACCTTTTTATTGATGAATTTCCACACCAATTTACTATTTGAAGTCTGAAAACCTGTAAGTGTTTCTGCACAGCTCCCAAAAGTGATCCATGTGTCAAGAAAGGCCAGGGGTGAAATAACACCGGCTTTATCTTTGCTCAGTGGACCTCATCCGTCTGTGATAGTACAAGTGATACTATGAAAACACCACGGCAGCATTGGTAGACTGAAGGTTTGACTAATGAGACCTCTCGAGTAACTTTCTCCTCTCATGTAAAAAGCAAGTTAAAACGTCTGCCAACACCACTAATACTATCATGCTTCTTTCCTGATACTCTGGAGTTTTGCAGGACAGCGGACAGTTTTCATTTCAAATAGAAAATGATTTCATTTATAAAAATCCAAAATTGAGATAAAGATTATATTATGCAATCGCTAGTGATTAAATTTAAACAGAGTTATATTAAGTTCCCTGGGTGCATGTCGTTTCAAAAAAATACAAGACACAAGTAAAAAGTAAAGATTAGCACTAGAGGAGAATTGGCGTAGGCATTTCAGAGGGGACACTTAAACACACAGTGGTAATTCAGCCTAATTGCGCTGCATGGGGGGGAACATCAGGATGCAGTTAACATTTTTCATTGGACAGAAGATTAAGTGTTCTGGCCAGTCTATCTATCTTAATCACGCCAGCGTTTTCACTGCTTGTCTAAGAGAAAGCTGATGTTGCTCCAGCCAGCCCTGATGAAAGAGACGGATGGAGGAGACCTTTACAGATAGCAGACCCGTGCATGGGTGCTCGGTCCAGTGTGGGGGGTAGACAGAGAAAGTGATGCAGCAAACAGCTGTTGAGGAAGCATTTTAAGTCTGAGATCTTTCCTTCCTCAGCCCAGGGAAGAGTATATGGACCCTGATAACATTCCTGACCAGTCAAAGGTGGCTTGTGTTTGTCCAAGGATTACTTTCCTGGCCTGCCTGCAAGGTGAGGAGCCTCGGATAAGCTTGGCTCTGATCTCAGGGAAAAGATGCAGCAGAAAACAAGCTACTTCACACATAAAACAATAACAAATTACCCCTAATTGTGTAGAATCTTTCTTGACAAAAAGACAGCTTTCTTTTGCAAGTTATGTTTCCCCCATATATACAACATGCTAATGTTGTTAGCATAAGCCTATGGCATTTGCATTGCATAAATTAGCTTAGAGGCTAATGGACTTTTCCTCTACTCATAACTTAACCAATTTACATGTATTATTAATACTTTCTCTTATTTACCACTGATTTAAGTTACTGCATCTCCCAACATAACAGCACAGATGAATTTTAGTCTGCACGCACGTCTCTTCAGCTGAACATTTTTTAAACTGAGCAGCTAATGTTGCTGTTAGAAGTTAGCGAAGTGGGATGCCTCGGCAGGGACGTGACATTTCCCCGAGTACGGCTTTTGTTTACATATGACATGTGCTATGTCTGTTGACTCACAGTTTCTCTGAAAACAAAATATTTCCACACTGATTATTTATCTCAGAGTGGATAACGTTCTCATCATCTTATGTAATGTTGACACAGAAATTCAAATTAAAGGCTCATCGGAAAGAGGATGATATTGATCGATATATACTCTTTGCATTGATGTTATGTGATAGTTACTCATTGAATTGATATATTGATCCAGGTGGATTGCTCGTTACACCCCACCCCATATATATATGTATGTATGTATGTATGTATATATGTGTGTGTGTGTGTGTGTGTGTGTGTGTGTGTCTATCTATCTAACTAAACTATCTTATATACATATATATACATACACACACACACACACACACACACACACACACATATATATATCACATTCATTGAAAAACATTGTATTTTATGTCGTCATCTACTGGTGGGCTATCACAGTAAGAGTTTGCATAATGTGATGTTAATTCCACCACAGATGAGACTTAATGATCATTAAAATTGGATAGGGAAAAAAGTGTATATATCAATATTGATATCAGTTATCAGTCAAAAGAGTTGTCAGATGTTGGCATATCAGATATCGGCCAAAAATTCAGTATCATGCCTCCCTATTAACCACTACTTACGGGGAACAAATGGTAGCAAGTGGACTGATAAACAGATTGGTGTTATATGTCATAGTCTTCAGTGGCTGTTACTGTAGCTGCTGGGCTTCTGGTAAGCTCAATGGCAATGAGGATCAGTCTTTGGTTTGTAACTTGAGAATGGATGGGTCATTTGAGATAAAGAAGAGTTTGCATTGAGTAAAAAGTAAATGAAGCATGCATCGCACAGCACTCTCTGAGTATATCCTCTGTACTTGCCTAATATTTCAAGGACAATGAAAATTTGGCATGGATGGAAGTTCAGCAAGCCAAATTTTGTTTCTAGTCTTGGGAGTGAAAGTAATAGATCTTCTCGTTCCCCTCCTGGTGGAGACAGTAGAAAGTGGTTGAGAGCAGTGTTTCTTGAGAAGGACAGCCTGTGCCAAACTAAGCTGCTGAACAAAGGGAGGGGGGAAAAACTATCGGCGGTGTCTTATCCCTGTGAAATTCCCATCATTCTGCCTCTCAACGAACATGACTGTGCTGCATAAACAGTGGTTTAAACGGATATACCGACATGTGGGCAGCAGCTTGTTTCCCTTCCATACTGTGAGTTCATACGAGAAAGGGTGAATATGTTTCTCTACTTAGTGCTATCGGAGGGCCACACAGCATGCCTGGGGATCCAAGGAGAAAGCTATCTATTTTAGGGGTGACTGCCTCTTTGAGAGTTTATTTTCACTGATAATATGGGCCAAAACTAACAATCGGATGATGCAGAAAGGCTAAGAAATGCTCTGAGGAATAAAAAGCTCTTCCTTCCTGACCCCAAAAACTTGTAAAAAGGAAACCATGGAAATTGCTGAAGGACACTACAATAACAGCTTCCAGAAAAGTTGTCTCGGCCGCACTTGCACTATGACTGAAAACGAAAAGGAAACAGAGCTCTCTGCTTACTGTGTCATGGGAATAGGGAAAAACATTATGACCATGCCACAGTATTTCCACATGGACCTGATTTTAGGGAAAAAGGGCATATAGTAGTTTTGTCGCGCTCAATATAGCAAGCTACATTGTTTTGAGACACCCCTCTCTTCCAGAAATCATATTTCAGTGCAGCCAGTGGCTCCAGACACGCTAGAAGTTTTGTTATTGGACTGGCAGGTATTGCACACCTATGTCTCTTTAAAACTCAATAAATGAAGCAGTAAATTTTTGGTAATTTCACTGTGTGTCTTGAATCTGTCTGGTTTACCTTATTGCAGCTATAACACAGGCATGTGGGTCCTTTTCCATCACTCATCTGAGTGAATCGCTCTCTTGTGGGCACTTTATAGGGGATTTATTTTGTTTTAATTATAAGGTTATACATTTGGCTAAATGTGTACAGGATTTATGATATCCCCTCTGAAAACATTGTTGCTTGAAAGCTTGTAGCTTGGCACCCACTGATGCATCTGTGGAATAAATTGAGACCTTCCTCTGATAGGTTTGAGTTTCCATGCGCCCTCGAGTACATTCATTCCTGTAATGCAGCTAATTTTTCTTCATTTGGTTGCTGGAGGTTTTATGAATGTGAGTGCTCTGCAGCATGTCTCTCAAGTATGGAAGTAATCTGTTTAACCTGCATTCATGTATTTTAACCTGCATTCATGTATTTTTTTGAAGCCATTTGGAAGCAGTGAAACAAGATATAAACACACTATATACGTGTTATTACTTTATAACAGTCCATTATCACTTTTTTAAGCTACGGTCTGCTCACAACTGACTCTGAAAGGGAAATATCAGACTCCATAAGTGCTAAATGCTCCTCTTTTTTCACCAGCTAGTTACTAACTTGCAAAAAAAGGTGACTTAACATAAAAATTGCAGACAATAAAAACAAAACAATCAGCCCAAATCTGCTCAAAGGGTTGGTATAGCTGAGGGTAGCTGCAGTTACCGGATAATCTGTGATGTCGTCATTTCAAACTTTGAATGGGCATTTAAAGTGACTTCCATATTTGACTACTCACATTTAATTATTAGAGTACTTGAATACTCGCAAAAAAGAAATCTGATGTAAGAATTGGAATGTAAATTGGTCAATAACAGAAAACAGGCAATCTGAAATTTATCAATTGAACAACAGGGTTCAATTAGCTTTTGAAGCCATACATTTAAAGTTTTGAAGCCATACATTTAAATTTAAAGGCTAGATAAAGCTCTGAAAGACTGTCTCTGGAGTCTGGGGCTGCTCTACTCGTCGTCAATTCAACCTCTACCAGGTTAGCAGCAGCTAACACAGTAGCAGTGGCTAATATTTTGACACTGAGCCTTTTTAACTCCAACAAACTAACACAGGCAATGAAATGGCTCGACTCTGTCGTTAGCAGTGTCACTGTTTGCATGTGTGCAGGCGGACGTCAGCTGTTCTCCCCTGTGGAGCTTGCACTCCTGCAGCAGTAGTGTAAACAGAGAGAGAGCAAAGTCAGCAATTTTGTTTCTGTCTTTGCGTGAATGACTCTTCACCCAAGATATTTGCTTTTTCTAGTTGCACGCCAGCCTTAAAAACTTCATCAACACACCCACTCACAATGTGAATTCTGAATTGCTCTATTCACACAGGGATTCAATTGGACATTACACAGACTTTGTTCTAGGGGAGCTGGAAGTGCAAAGTGCGTTTAATGTTCAATCCAACTGATTTGGACACTTGAGTTCTCATGTGCAGCTCCTCTGGGTAATGTCTGCAGTGCATTTGTGAAAGGGTCTTATAAGTCATGTTTCAGTGTTTCCCTCCAGGTTTACTGGTTTGGGGGGGTTGACAGCAATGCACTAGAGACTGAAACATAAATTAGATAAAGAACATAAGCATATTTAGTTTATTTAATAAGAAACACAGTCTAGACCTGTTCTATATGAAAAGTGACCTTAGATGACTGCTGTTGTGATTTGGGGGTATACGTAAAAAAACTGATTTGTCTAAAATTGCCCCCTCCCCCCCATATGTGGGAAGTTGAGTGGCGATTACTGTATGTTGAACGAATTATGATGTCCAAATCGAGTACTCCCTATTACAAATGACCCCTTTCACACACATGCTCATTTGATCCATTGCTGATATAAAAATATTGATTGTAGCAGCTTTAATGTTTTATGAATGAGAGAGTTCTGCTGTGCATTACTCAGATATGGAAGTGATATTTAGATAATTTATTCTACTGTAACATTTAAATATTTTCTTATAAAATGGCTGAAAGGAGAGCAAAGCTTTTGTTTGAAGCATTAATAATATTATTTTGGGCAGGCAAGTGGAAGTCATTAGTACTGAGAGTGTAAGTTATGGTCAGAAGAGTTGCCAAAAACACAAGGTTCACGGCTGTATCTCTGCCACTGCTAAGGCTGAGTGATTATGAGCCAAATATGAGATAGTAATAGCTTACATAGAGCGAAACATTAGACATTACAGTCAATCTGTGTGCGCAGTTAGTGGGCAAGTAATGTGGTGTTATCACAGCCTGCAGCAAATCACAACTGTGTTTGAACTTATTTCAGTCTCAGAACCGGCTGTTATCTTTGTAGTATTTTTGTTTTAAAATGACTCTTGATAAACAGAGCAGATGATAATATTACTCACCCATATCTGCTGCTATTTATTTTCCTGCAGACTTTTGGGTTCATTTGAGTTGTGCGCTGTAAATCACGGTTTGATGAAGATCAGGGTAACTGAAACTGCGTCAAAAAACAAAATTGTGTTTGAAAATTTGAGCTGCTTGCAATGGACACCGCAGGATGTCTACACAACAGTATGTCTCTTTTTCTTACAGCTGCTTTACTTCCAGAAGAAGATAACAGAGAAAACATTCAAGTCTTGTATTGCTGGTTCTGGCACGGAGCAGGAGAATGAAAAATCTGAATTCACCGCAAGTTGTAATGCTCTCGCTACATGCCTCATTTTATGTTCATCAAACTTGAAGTTTACTGTAAGCTGTGTTGTCCGCTTCCCTTGTATCTCTGTATGTTAATTATTTAAAGTCTGTGAAGTGAGGAGAAAAATTCCTGAAGCCTCCCCACATGCTGCCTCTGGGGCCAACTCTCCCCACAGTGTCTCCCCGACAGATGTTGCTCTCTGAGTGGATGTCTTTGTCTGTCAACGCTGGGGAGCCTTCCAAAGGTTCTAGAGGACAGGACCGTTTCACCTTTGTTGGAGTACAGCCCTGCGGATTTAGCGTTGCTATGATTTCAAATTGAAGAAAAACAAAGAATCACAATCTGATGGTTGAAAGAGATGCTCGCATCTGATTAGAAATGGCTGTAGAATCAGTCATAGTGAACAAAACTGATGACAGGAAGCAAGCAAAAGGTGAAAAGAAGGAAAGAAGGAGATAAGGACACAGAGCGAGATACAGGGTGAAAAATAAACCTTGCAGTGTAGGCTACGTAGATATTTAAATGACGAATGGTTGGCTCCATTATTTTTGTTTTGTTCTTGTGGTTGTGGGATAGGAGCCACTCGTTCTTAAAGCTTCCATGTCACATCCAGGAATTACCTCACTTATTTATTTAATCTTTTTCTGTCCTTTGGTGCGTGTGAGAGAGGAGAGTTGGTATCGTGAGAAGTATCAACTTACAACATGACACCCACACATCTATATGGTAGACAGTGTGGAACTATGCAGAACGGCAGGCTGATTATAGGCTCTGTTTCTGTGGGTGGTTTGGACAACTGTTAGGTCTAGGTTTATCAGTTAAGTGCTGTGATTGGTGTGACACCTCGTTCAGCCACATGCGCATATTCACACGTTCGGAGATGTTGACGCACGGGCACACACAAACACCCACAAATCTGCATACGTGTTTCAAAAAACACACTGTTTCAGAGCTGTGTTTGCCTCGTCTGGGACCCCAGCCAGGCTTCTCACATTTAATACCAGCGCTGGCACACTCAGTGCATACGTGACACAGTAAAGTGTGTTATATATCCCCCATTGTTCAAAAATAACACCCTCAAAACATAGAACAGAACAGGTCAAAAGGTCTCATAAAATCAATCACGTTGTCGACCTTTCACCACATTTTTTTCCTTTCTTTATTTCTGCTTGTTGCACCTAAATCAGTGATGTTAGAGCAGGTGATTAGCTGACTGAGAACACCTGCTGCACACCATTTGTGTCGCACGCATTGATGAAGATGCACCAACTTTACTTTTTATTGCCTGATACTAAATTTGGAACCTAAATGCAGTTTTTACAGGTAATACCGTATATATGTTTTTTTTTAATAAATTTAGAGTCAGTTTAGCTCATGGAGTAGAAACTGATTGGGATCATTCTTCAATAAGAAAACATAAGGCTGTAACTTATCATTCACTTAACTAATTCAAAGTCACATGAGCGTCTGTGGCCCTCGTCGCTGCAGTGTGTCCTGCACCTTTGGCATAACAAAGATTTGCTGTCAAATTAATGGTCAGAATGGCACATACAGTATCTTCAAAATAGTTATTTTGCCATTTCGTAATAAGGTGGAACCTTATAGAAAATATGTTTTTTGCTGTGTGCTGCTGTATGGTGACCTTAGAGGAAGTAGCTCATGAATCTGTCAGTGATCGAACAGATGGATGTGCTTTTGGGACTGCGTTTACAACCAAAATACAAACGCTTACAATTGGTTCTTGATGTTTATTTAAAAGGACATGTTTGCAGTGGATCTGAGTGGAAGAGGCTAACCCTCCAGAGGCTTGTGTGTATGTGTCTGTGTGTGTATTTCTTCATGTGTGCACAGACCAACATTAATGTCCATTTAGGCATATGTGTCCTTGCATGACATTGTTTGACATGCACGTGAGTCTGTGTTTGGATGAAATGACCCTCAGCTTAACTGATGGCCTGTAAAGGATCAAATGAGATGTTACCTCTCTGGACTCACACGGTCAGACGTTGAAGCTCAGACTGTCACGTTTTCTCAGTGACTGTCAAACAGCACTCCTGTTATGAACATCAATGTATACATCTTAGTGATGCATGGTGTCTAGAATAGTAAAAGACATTTCATTAACAGTTACATCAAACAAGACGATCCCTCTCTGAACAATGTCAAAAACAGACATCCTGTCTGCAGTTAAGTGAGTACATCTACACAGTTTTACTAGAATAGAGTAGGGATGAATGGATTGTGAAATTCTTGATTCTACTGTTTAAAAAAACAGTTTTGGGTGATAGCAAATTCTAATGTTTTTTTTGTTCATTTTATTTGTTTATTGTTTATTTGTTTTTTTGATAGGTTAATAAAGAAATCCTCATTATGAAAACATAACTTCATGAGCACAAATTAAATTACACAATTTTAAGAAATAACCTTTAATGCTGCTTTGAAAACACAAAAAAAAATCTCCTTCAAAAAGCTTTATTTATTCAAATTTCTCACCAAACACTACATTTTGCAAAATTACATTTAAACAACTTATGATAAAATTATATTTTACCTGCAACCATTACTCATTTTTAGTGAACTCACTGTGTCCTTTTGTCCTGGGGAAGATATCTGTTCATCCCAAACATGTTTTCTACTGTCCCACAGACGACGAGACACTGCTAGAGATGCTAGAGATGCTAGAGAAGCTCGAGAAGCATTGCCAACCATTGTCTCCCCTATCCTACAACTGCCTGTTGGGCACTCCTCTCTTGCTGCTGCATGACGCATTTTTTCTGGTGGTTTTTGTGTGCACATAAAAGTTAAGATATTTTCAACTTTAACGCTCAAGGTGCGGAGTCGTGACGCTTGTCAATGTTATTTTTGGCCAAGCGCACACAGCCCTGCTTCACGGATGCTCCCATGTGTTTTTCCAGATGGACTTCCAAGGTGTGATTGGGCCTTTAGTCTTGAGCCCTGCTTTTTAGCCTATATGCAAATTCATGTAACACAACAGAAAAACATCGACCACTGCCATCGGCCTATCAGTAAAAAACGTGCCAGTCAACGAGGTGTATGTTGGACCATACAGATTTTTGGTGGCTATTTCAGTGCATCCCTTGAGTAAAGTAATTTACCTTATACATGATAAAATACAGCTGGAATGTAAAGAACTGTTGAATCTTTGACAAAACCATCTCACCTCAAGGTCTATCTAGTAGCTGTTGTGGAGCTTTTGTTCATATCACATGATCTTGAACAGCAAATGTATTTTGCACATTGTGATGAGTTTTCAAGGCTGTTTGTGTTTGGTGAAGATTTGTCCATAAGTACAGCTGATGCCATGGAGGTCTTGAAATTCCTGTGTGATGTGTTAGGATGTTTTTGCTTTGTTGTCTGAACGTAACTATCAAGGTTTTGTTGCTTTTGGTTTTGATCACTTGAGCCATCCTCTGCTTCTGACAGTGTTTATACACACATCTTGTGCACTTCAGCCTAAGAAATGCAAACACAAACAGAAACCTGGGCATATAAAATGCCAAGGATTTGTCCTCTTCCTCTTTCCCTCTGTCATATTTAGCATCTTGTCCCAACAGAAATATGCTGTAAATCATCCAAAAATGAACGTCTGACTAATTGCACTGTCAGACTGCCATACTTGTTCCAACTCATTTTAGATGTGTGACTAACAAACACATTCATCCTGCAGCTTCTCTAGAAAATCACATTAAGAAACACACAACAAAGACGCACAAACATGCACGTTATCAGTATTTTCATCCATCATGAGCTGAGGGTCAGGCAGCAGCAAATGTTTCTATTGTTGCAGTGTGGCAGTGATACAGTAGTGGTTGTGAGCTGCACTTTATCATTAACAGAGGCATCTATTTTCCTCCTCTCCAACAGCCGTGGTGAACCGCAGGTCAGACTGAAGCGGCTGCATATGGGGATGTTAGTCGGGTCTGCCACCTAGTCCTCCTGCTCATCTCTATTGTTTGGATTGAGTGTTTCTTCTGCATCACTTAGGGGAAATTTAAACCTACATGTACACACACAGACACTCCATACTGCCTTAATGTAGCACCGTAAGTACTTAAAAGTCCTTGATGTGATGTATGGCCTGGTGTGTATGAGCCTCGAGCAAAAGCAACAGAGGGAGGGTGGAAAATGACTCGAGAGTAACATAATCTGGACCCGATGCGATAGCGTCAATCTGTCTTTGGTGATAGAAGCAAAGCAAAGCAGAGACTGTAAGAAAGAAGGGGGGAGAGCAAAACACGGAGCGATGGAGAGATATAAAGAGCGGCAGAAAGAGAAAGTGAGAAAAGCTGTATGGCTGTGGTTGGCGGTCACTGTGGTGATTGTAACCCTGGACGACTATAGCGATGGTTTATAAACTCTGGAGTCCTCGCTTAATGCAATGTTAGGATGAAAGATAAACACGAATGTGACATTGAAGGAAACAACCCCTGTCATTAAACGCCCATTTATTCTGATTAAAAGAGACACCCAGCTTGATAGATAGTGGCGTTGGCACACAAACTGGAGCACTGAAACCATATTTTCCCTGATGTTTCGCCCGGCTAGGAGGTTTAACAGACAGTAATGTTTCTGTCATGGCTGAGCTTAAAACAAAACATGTCTTTTTATATCTACTTCTACAGCTTTCTGGCAGAGGAATCCCCTGCTGTGATGTTTAGAGGGTACACTGGAATGATATCTCAAATATTTGGATGTAAGCGCCTCCATCGTGGGATGGTGGGTTTGTGGTATCCCTGTTTGCTTCAGTGAAAGGGGCAGACTGACATGGCCTCTAGCATTGACACAAAAAAGCCATCGTTGGAGACATTCCTGCCCTGATGTGTCCCAGAGGAAAGATTCCTGTGTTAGTCAACTTACGTCACAGTAAACTGCAGGCTGCCCCTCTGCTGGTACTCACTGCTGAAGACCTCTGGATGAATGAGCAGGTCCGAGTTTGTTTGGTTGTTTGGGTTTCATTACGCATTCCCATGTCTTGGGTGAATGCAAGTACTTCCTCTCCCATACGGACAGATACGCATAATTAATTGGATTAATTTTTGTGCCCATTTTTACATCAGAGAGCCAGACTCTAACTGAAGGATTTATGAAAATATACATTCATGCTTAAGCTGTACCTCACTGTGTTTATTTTTATTTAACATGGAAAGAAACTACAAGATGTGATTGTTGCATCTGCTAAAGGTTTGAGTCAAAATCGAAAGAGATATGCAACTTTAAACAGAGTTTGAGCCAGTATTGTCCTTTCGGATGTCAAAAACAAACTTTCCGGGTTTTTGTTTGTTTGTTTTGTTTTTTAAATTTTTAACATAGTCCGTTATGTCATTCTGTGTCCCCTCTTTAAATTCAGAGGTTTTTGTGGGTCTCCTCATGAGTTCATTTTTTCCTCAGCAGCAGTTTGAGTGGCTGGTTGAATAATTTTTCAGTTGATATGATCAGTACTGATCAGCTCAATGCATGAGAGGAGCAGCTGCGGCAGAGACAAGTGAATACAAACTTTCAGACCCAGTGCAAAGAACAGTGAAGTTTCACTTTCATTGTGCCTGGTGTTCTGCTGCTCCGTCTGTGACCAGGCTGTGCTCTGTGCTCCAAGAGTGTAGTGCAATGAATAACCCTGAGAATACTTAAATAAAGGTTACATTTAAAAATATTCTTATACTGTGAGCCTTAACCAACACAAGATTATGACTGCTTTCATTAGTTTTTAATCCCCTGAAAATAAGTATTATTGTGTTTTCGTTACCTTAGAATGAGTCTTTTATATTTACATACAGAGCAGGTCACACACTCACATGCACTAACATGTCCGTATGGCCAGCACTGCTACCAACCTACGAGAAGGTTTACAACACACACAGTGGGAGCGTTATTTCATTTTCTGCTCATGACATCATTACTTCACTTTATTGAGCAAATAGTGGTTTGCTTTATAAATGCTTTGATTTCCACATAAAGCTCCTTAAAAAAACATTAGCGCCTATCCCTCACAATAAATTTTATGCTTCCTTGCAATCATTTTACAAAGATTTAAAGGAGACTTCCACATAAGCAGTCAGTGACTTGAATTATTTGTGCTGCTGCTGGAATCTGGACAGAGGATAGCCAAGTTATCCCTGCGTCGACCATCTCTGAAAATTCATTTCCGGAATGAATTTTGATCGTAAAAACAAGCAAGTGTCCACACCACTGTACCAATATCAATAACTGAAAAGCAAACATTTCTGTTGGATGTGCTCACACCCGCTCCAGAGCGCTAAAGAACTCAAGTTCAAGGCAAAACAAGTTGTCCATCTCTCTTTTTTGATGCCCAGGAAAGTTCATTCTTTTCATAACAAGATGTCAAAAGTTAATTTGTGTACTTCTTGAGACTTCTGAGATGAATTTGCTTTTATCTTACATATTACAGACATGTAGAAGACTTTCTCTGATTCAGCTTGCTCTGAGGCTTGTAGTTAATCACTGAAGCTATGCCTGGTAGACATAACACTGTCAAAAACAGAGTTTTTGATTTAAAAAGTCCTCTCAAGCCAGACACTACATTCATGTGGTGTGATTACTGCTAGTGATGGCACAGTTAGTCTTCATATAGGAGAAAGCTAAAAATGTCAATAGTGAAAGCAAATTGGCGTAATAATGCTTTGAAGCATTTATTTTCCCAAAGGAAACAGAAAAAGAACATCCAGTCTCTCCTCAGTTCTCAGGGCTTTAATATTTTTGGATATTTGACCTTATCTTAATCTCAATCTCAAATCTGACTCAACTAGTCCCATATTTCTGCCAATTTGTTTCGAAATCATGATTTAGCAACAGATTCTTCACATTGTACTCAGACTTTTTGACATCAAACCCTGTTATTTCATTGTGGTTTTTCTATTGTTGTTGCTCAAAGTAAATTGGCCGTTTATGAAGCTCATTATTCATTTGAAAAATTCAACACATCAAAATTTAACGTCACAATTTCCACTGCTTTTTCAATTTGGGGTTCATTTAAAGTCTTCACACTGAATAATGATTTACAAGGGCATGTAAGTTGAACATATTTTAAACATGGATATGGAAAATAGATTTGTCCTTAGGTTTGATGTTCTGATTTGTTTTAGAAACAAGCAACAAATCATCCAACCTTGACAGCTCAACTGTTGGCTCAGTGTTCTCACTTTCTTTCATTGTCTGCCCTGTTGACAAACCATTGTGACAGAAAACCTTTGAAATGGTGTGCCTCTGAACCTGCCAAATGATTTTGGGCACCTCCAAGTAAGCACAGTGATTTACCCAGTAATTTATACAGAGAAACGGTTGGTTTGTTTTCAGGTTGTGTACACAAGGCTCATTATGTCCTTGGAAATGCACAACTGAACAAGCAATTGACATCAACACAATAGCATCTTGACAGAAAGACAAAGGGGAAGAAAAGAAGAGAGACAGATGTAAAAGGAGAGGAAAAAAGAGTGTTAGAGTGGTGGGTGCTGGCAGTAGCTGGTTTGTTTTTCAGATGGCAGTCAGTCTCTCTGTCTGAGGGGAGTCCTGGGATCAACAGTTTTCGGACAAAGCAACAGAGATGAGGCAGAGGCTAGACCACCCACCTCACTGCAGACCCCTTTTTCTATTCTATATGATAATATTTGACCATTTGCTAAGCTACATCCCCCTTACTTATAATGCTGTAGTAATGTCTGTCAGCTTTCCAGTCTTGCACAGCACATACGCTGTCCAAAAATAATGTCAATGGCAGATTTACCACTCATATTTTGCTTTTTTTGTAAACATTGGATCCTTGATTTCAAACAGAGGTAGACAGAAGCTGGTTAGTCATTTAAAGGAACCATTTATCTTGCCAAATGAAAGAAAAATGGATGCTTCTATCAGCTGTCACTAATATTTTCTCTGACTTCTTTAGTGTTTTCCACTGACTTTTTTTAAAATAAGAATCTTATTTAAAAGGGCTTTAAATATACACTTGATTGCTACATACATGATACTGTGAAGTATTAAAGTATTTGTAACATAAAGCTAACATACACAAATCAAAAAAAGAACAGAGCTTCTAACGTTTTCTTTAACTCAGCATGCAGGACCGGTTTTCACGTAGTTGGAAAATACTGCACAGCAATTGCTAGCAAGGCTTCTTTTTTTTTTTTTTTTTGCTTAACCTGTGACTCCACAAGCCAATGTTGCGTAGTTAACAATCTCGAAACTCATCGCCTTTTGGTCTGACAGTGATAAAGATTCCGGGCAAGGGCCAATATTTTTGGTGGATCTGGTGTAGCCAGATCTATTAAATCTATTAAATCGGATGTCTGCATTTAAGTACTGGTAAATTTCTTAAAAATCGACTGTAAAGTTAACTTGTCATCAGGCAATACCCAGTTGGTTCCAAGAATGCATTTTGGCCAGTGCATTCAGCCTCTTCGCCATGGACTGTTTTTACTGCATTTAAACGTGATTGCTCAATGCTACTGGGATTACAAATAGCCCACAAACAAATTCTGCATATATATATGAATACTCTGTTTATAGAGTTTATCCAGTTAATGTTATGCTTTGTTCTGAGTAGGTAACTAGTTACCTGAACATAGTAACGACTACAGCCAACGTCAGACCAGATGAACACAGTTTAATAAATTTCTTACACGTTTGCGCTTGTGTTTTAGTTAAAAGGCTTAAATAAAGACATTTCTCCACATCCCAGGCCTGGAGTACCTTATGATGTAATTTCAAAATGAAGTCTAAGATGATGCCCACCAAGGCATGGCCGACGTGTTTGTTTCTTATAATTTGATCTGTCTGGAGGCCACTCTCTCTTTCTTTCTTTTGACATTGTATGTGAGGAAAAAAATGTGGCAGCAATTGAGTAAAGGCCTGGATGCTGGCCACCGGGGCGAAGGTCACAGAGGTCAACCATGAGTTCAGCCTGAGCTGTTACTCACCTAATCTTGACAGAGTTTAAGACAGAGAACCTTAGAAAGTGTTTCAAAAACAAACAAGCCAGAGAATGAGTAGGACAGCTCTCTAAAAGACATACAGAGGTTGCCCATATCTGTATTATACATTGTTGGAGAGTGACAGGGCAGTGAGTCAGGGTAACACCTCCTAAAGCCCTACCAGAGTGAATTATAGAACCAAATTTCAAAGAATGGTTTCCAGTTCAGCCTTCACTGGCGGTGGGCGATAAGAGGGTGTGAGTGTGTTTGCTGATGTTCGTTACAACATGGTTGGTGCTGACTTGGAGGGTGGGTGGTACTGGGTAACATCCCCTAATGCTCTAGTCCATTAAAGTGGTCTGAAATGGATAAGCAATGCGTAAAGGATGCATCCCAGAAGCCAGACCGCCACAGTAACACCATCATCTACACACACACACACACACACACACACACACATGCACAAAAAGAGCCAGAGATAAGCAGAGATGTGACAGAGCTCTAGCAGTAAGTGTTTTATACAGTCCAGGCCCACTGTTTTCTAACTCTCACAGTGTCTCTCAGCACCACCACTGCTGCTGTTTAGAGAAAGATCAAGACCCCCTTTTAGAATGACTAAATGGGGAATGTCAGAAAAGTGGTAAACATTCGCAGTAATCTGTAATGATGATAGTGGGGAGTATCATCTTGGGGGATTATCCTGTTCTTGGCTCTCAAGCAATGGCAGTTTAGCAGCTGCACCATGACAATGTACAGAATATGTATGTTGGGGATGTCAGCTGATGGATTTTGTGCTGTTTTGCCTGTGAACACTTGTCCCTCTGAATGGCACACAGCCCCTTTGCTCTTAAAATCTGCATCCTGCTACATGTTTTATGTTGTACAGCTTGTCATTTATGTTCTAGACAGCCCAGAGCAGCTTGTTTAGTGACTTACTGTCAATTGTACCCCATAAACTGTCTAAACAGACCAGTCTCTACATGCAGCAAGCTGCACTGTGAGTGTCCAGTTAAGGTACTAATGGATGTCCATCGTTGTGTGTAGGGCAGCATCATTAGGAAAGTCACAGGCCGTCAACGAGAAGCCAGACCACCTTAAAACCTTTTATGCCTCAGTGTAAAGTAGCACTTTGGGAAACATAAACTTGTGTTTATGTGACTCTCACTTAGCAAACAGTGATTTCGCAAAACCAGAGGCGAGATTTAGTATTTTCTAAAAGCAGAGTCTGGTATTATTGCAGCTTCTGGAATGTCTCCTATAAATCACTAAAAAAAGATTTATTTTTATTTTGATGGAAGGGGAGTTTCATTTAAATGCCTCTCTCTTTTTAAGGTGTGAAATGTTCACACACAGGTTGACAAAAGTTACAAGTTGTCGACTTGAATTTGAAAGTGTAACTTTTGAAAGAAGAAGTAAATTCTTTCATTCAAAAATGAAAAGCTGAATTTAGAAGCAATAAAACACACCATTCCTCTATTCAGTACACTCAGGGGTTTTGCAGCTGCAGCCTTATTTGGTCTGGTTTGACCATTGGCTTATAGTGACTAATGTTGTCAAACTTTAAGTAAATATCGCTATATAATGGACATTACTGAGTCAATTTACTGATTTCATGACTCTTCCCCACTTGTACTACTCGTACAGAAAGTAAATTAGCTACATTTATTATATAATAATTTTTACTGACAGGCACATGTAGAAGTTACATTAGGCATTTTTGAATCTGATCTTGAACATAGTTTTCTTTTCAATTTCCCATTTGTAAGAAGAATCCATAAGTATCAGACAAAATTACTGTATGGTTCTGACATCTTTTCATGAAAATGCTGAGAAAACAGCATCACAAATTAAATCAATAGGTTTCAGTTTCAGGCCAACTGACCATGGTTTATTTGAAATTTATTCTGGAGAAAATCGGTCACTGGCATTGCCTTGTAACCCCTTGTCTTAGTAGAAAAAAAAAGCACCACAACCTTTGCATTGTCATTATGCAATCGTATTTATTTCACCATCCCTAGACACAAAGTTGCATTTCAGTTCTGGAAATGAAAGACAGTTTTTGCTTTCATTGTTGACAAAAGTTACTATTGATAGTCACAGACTGGAAAAGTAAAGCATTTAACTGGAGCCGAGGTTAGAAACCATCTAAATAACCCGACACCCACATAGACCCTTTTTACGGCTTCCAGAGTGGTGATTTTACATGATTGGGCGTGTTTGCGTAATCTTGTTTCTCCTTGGTACTTTCCATTTATGACCCCCACCAGATCCAGCGGTGAGTCAGGCACATTCCCTAGGACACTAACCATGAAGTGATCGCTGGGCTTAAATTTCTGTCAGCCATTTGTCCCCTAAATACATTTCTCTGAAGGTGACTTACTCTGTGCAAAGCTTAACACCGTCCTCAAACGGTGGACACAACAATCTCAGCAGAAACTACAAACTCTGCTGTTTTTGCAAGTTTTGAACCTTGGCCCCCTAGTAAGTTGTAAAAACAACCTATAGCATCCGCAGAGTTCGGAGATTTTACATTTCTAGATGGACGAAAAACCATTTCCAAACACAGTCATATTCTCTGGTTCATTATCAGGCAGAGTAATCCATCATTACTCGAGCTCTGCGGATTCCAGACTTGCTGTTTTCTTTCCAGTTCCTCGGGCCAGACTATTGGAGGTTATGTGGAAAGTGACACTTATATCAGCCTTATATAGTTCACAGTTAGGGGAAGCTGTATTATGCCTGAAATCTGGCCTGAAAAAATGTTACATTTCACTTTAATATCGTTGCCAAGAGAGGATATTACATTGAAAAGCTAATTCGACTTGGCAGACCTGAGCAACTGGCTGAGAGCTGGAGAGCAAAGAGATCTATCTCTGTTACGACTGTTTCATTATCTATCAGCCTGGGATTGATTGAAAAGTTGCGATCCATCTATTTTTTATAAAAGCAGAAAAAAAGGCTGTTCTTATTTCTGCAAGGGGACGTTTTATTAGAAATATCTACAGTATAAATATTATCAGGATTTTATTGTGCCAATAGATACAGATGTATTAATTTTTTTCTGTTAGTTTTAGAAATTTAATGGACACCAACACAGGCCCAAAACTAATATATATACAGTATATATCTACTATACATAGTCAGCCTTGTCAACTTATTAATTCACTGATCTAATCATTAGATCAAATGGATTTTGGAAGAACTCCAACATACAGTTGTTAAGATTGGACCATTATGGAAAGCCCTAAAAAACTGGCTATCTTTCCAATCTTGTACTGGCTTCTGTAAATTCACCCCAAAATAT
Organism: Plectropomus leopardus; assembly: GCF_008729295.1. Lineage (NCBI taxonomy): Eukaryota > Metazoa > Chordata > Actinopteri > Perciformes > Serranidae > Plectropomus > Plectropomus leopardus. Next base: position 7,183,345 of record NC_056480.1, read on the forward strand.
GGCAAGCATAAAAGGCCAGGTAATCTTAAAGCTGTAGTTGGTAACTGTTATACAAATAACTTTTTGTCATATTTGCTGAAAACAGTCACCATATTCTGAAAGAATTATGAGATGAGATAACCTGTGAAAAATATCACGTCTCTCCTCCTCCTCCTCTTAGTTTTTGTAATGACATTTGCGAGAATACACCACGGTGAGGAAAAATGACCAATCAGAGACGAAGAATCTCCTAACACAGCTGTCAATCATATCAATCACTGCTCGAGAACTGTGGCAAAACTATCAAACTAGTCAGTGTGAAATTCATTCATTCATACACCGTAACTGCTTATGCTCTTAAGGGTCGTAGGGGAGCTGTAGCTTATCCCACCTGTTATGGGCGAGAGGCGGGGCACACCCTGGACAGGTTGCCAGACTAGTGCAGGGCAGTGCCGAATATGAATATAAAAATATGTTAATCAAGATTATTTTTAGCGTATTATTTATTATATATACATATCTTAGTGTACTGTTTAGTAGGGAAGCATGATAATATTGGCACGTCGGCTGTATCTGCAGATATTGGCTTTGAAATTAAATGTAGGAAGGGCCTATATGCTAATTTCTGCTAATGTGACAAACCGATATTTTTATTTTATTTTTATTTTTTAACTGACAAAGTGAACATGCATTAAACATCAACGCTGAGTTTAAGTATTTTTCTTATGTTGCACAATGAATGAATATTACATACACTGTAAAGCATTGTAGTTCATGTCTCCATCCACTGGTAGGCCATCATGATAAGAGTATGCATAATTTTATATTAATGCCACTATAGAAGAGGCTAAATTATCAATAAAGTGAGGTGGCCAAAAAAGACGCACACACGCACGTACACATGGACACACACAGACACACACACACACACACACACACACACACACACACACAACACACTCACCAAAAGACACAAAAGCACGTCTCCTTCCATAGGGCAAAACAAGGGATGGTCATGCACCACTTCGTCCAACTCGAAAATAAGTAAGTCATTACCCATTGTGTACAGTCACCACAGCAACCACCATGTCCTGCACTGATGATATAGTCCTTGTCGGAGGCGATGGAAGGATTTGTGGCACCAGCAGCTGTGTAAGTGTCCTGTAACGTAAAGCATTTTTCCTCCACAGAATAATCCCTCAGTGTGAGAGTATTTTGATTCGGCCCACATCTTCGATAAAGGATGGAACTGTTGCTAAGGACACCAACACATGTGATGTTGTTCTGTGTGACTCTGATTTGTCTTGGCTGACGAGTTCTTGAAACATGGCTGTTACAGCCCACTGGTTAGCCAAAAATCAAAACTGAGACTCTCCCCACTGGCCGATTATTAAATCACCACGCTGTGTATTCAGGCTGCGAGCACCCAGATGAACAAGTGGACACTTAAAATCCAATCAAGTCAGATTTATTTGTTAAACAAAAGTAACCACACACAGATGAGCGCTCCTTTATCTAATAAGTCAACAATCAAGGGAACAAAATTATGTCAAACATTGTACAAACAAGATATGGAGCCAAAGTACAAGAAATCAAGTAAGACATTGTAGGGTTACCTATGTAAACTTACCAACCTGAGCATCAAAAAAAGGAAAGGCAAAACTCCTAAATTAACAATATACTGGGAGGGAAATGAAATAAACAGTACCGAGCACAGCTACACAGATGTTCCATTTCGTTAATCCCTATGAAGAACTGTATCCGATGTAAACCTTCATCTCGTCATTTGTTTGCGTTTGGAGATAAGGATGAAAGAGTTCTTTGCAGACAAGCTTCAGTGAATATCTGTTCATCTCTGCCTTTTCTATCCAAGCTAACCACTCACATCTGGCTCTGCCTATATTGACCATACCCATTTTTCACTTGAGTGCCATTCAAGTGATGGAAAAAATATGTTTGTGCATTTCTTTCAATGCACATAGGAATCCATTACGAGCGTGCAAAAAAACTTAGTTAAGAATCTTGTATCTTCATCAAAATATACTATAAGTCATCCTTTAAACAGGTTAATACTATGAATGTGTAAGAGACGAGAAGAGAACGTGTGAGCACAAATAAGCCTTTTATCATATATTTCTGAGAGTTTAAAGCCGCTTGATGTCAGTTGTAAAACATCTTTTACCATTTTTCCGCACTGTGATCACAGAGTTGAAAATCAGTTCAATCTAGTGCCAGATTAACCCGGCCAGTGAGGCCGTTAGATCAGTAGCTTATATGCTTCAGATGATAATGTGGCATCTGATTTATTATGTCTCTGAACATTATTCCAAAGGCTTCATGATTCCTTGCTTTTATGCCTCCATGTTGCGACAACTGTGGCCAAAATGCAGTATGTTTTTGGGTTGTTCATCCATCCTATTCTGGTAAACGGGATATCTCAAGTGCACCTTGAGGAAATTCCTTTAAATGTGGCATAAAGGTCCGCTTGGAAATAAGGATGAACTAATTCGATTTCGGTGGTCCAAGATCAAGGGCACAGTCACTTCCGCCCCATTCTTATGGACGTGATATCTCAAGAGGGCCTTGAGGGAATTTCCTCAAATTTGGCACAAATGCCCAATTGGTCTGAATAATGAACTGATTACAATTTGATGGTGAAAAACATGCAATATGCTGATAACAGGAAATTTTATCACAACTACACTATCTGTCAATTACTGTGTTATGTGTCAGTTTGAAATGACCTTTTCATGGCTCCAATCATTAATGTTCTGTAACTATATTTTGGTGCAGATTGAGAACTACATCAAAGAGAGCATGAAGACGGAGATGGCTCAACTGCAGCAGAGCGCCGTCCACAACCACACAGCAGCCATGCTGGAAATGGGCACCAACCTTCTTTCTCAAACGGCTGAACAGACTCGCAAGCTAACTGACGTTGAGACACAGGTAACAACCTTGACAAACACACATACATTTCTCCCAGACATGTAGATGTGTTGTGTCTTTCTCATGCACACACACACACACACACACACACACACTGAGAGCCTCCATCCCATGCTCCCTTAAGTCAACTATTCCTTGTTCAACTGTCCCAAAAAGGTTACAGAGCACTGGCCAAAGACAATAGTGATGCTTTATATGTGCGTGTCCCCTCGTTGACTCATTTGGCTCAGGTTACTTTTAGTATTTATATGGAACAGTTTGGGGAGGAGGTGATGGAAAGTTGCGAAGTTAGCAGTGGGTAATTATTGCTAAAGCACTAAGACGATAACTGTTTGCAAAGTTAAAAAAGGATAATCATAGTGAGATGAATATTTTTCTAAGTATTACCATGTGTGAGTTGAACACATGACAAAATGAAAACAAAGTCGATGTTTTATATTTGCCTTGAATCAGCAGTGTGCTTATAACTCCCGTGTCTTAAGGGCCTTAAATACGGCCCTGTGTTTTTGGTTTTTCTTCAGGGTTTGATGCACATGTGCATGATATTAGTTTGTTTTAATGCAGCCAACATAGTATGTATAGAGGCAAAATATCAACTAACGTATACATCTGTGCATTTCATGGCAGGTTCTGAACCAGACGTCCAGGCTCGAGATCCAGCTGCTGGAAAATTCTCTTTCAACTAACAAGTTAGAGAAAGAGTTAATGATCCAGACCAATGAGATCAACAAGCTGCATGACAAGAACAGGTAAACACTTCAAGCAAACAAAACCCACACACACTGGATACCATCCACACTGCAGCAAAGATAGACTGAAGGAAATAAAGATGATACGTCGACGGATGAAAAGTCAGTCTATGCTGCTGTTCGTTGCGTGATTGCATAAAGAAAATCAAAAGCTTGCTACCAGCTCTCGTTCACTCTCACTTAGTGTGTCCATTTTCCAAAGCAATATTTAGTTGTATATTCAATAGCATAATAGGAAGCTTGTATTTTCTGTGATGTTCAGCAAATCAGTCAAAAATGCATGAGGCCATGCTTTCCATATTGGAGCACTGCGCCTTTGCTGCGAAATCAGACTATTAAAATGTGGCTTTTGGATACATTTTCATGTCTCCAAATCTTGTTCTTTACAGTGATTGGTGCCATGGGATTGTCTTAGATGATGTAGTGTTTTAAAGGGTTTGGTCCACATCTCCCATTGCAGTATCCATAGAAACTCCATGCAATCACTTTGGGAAAAAAATAGACCACCATTTGAAAGCGTAGTCTCTGGTGATTCTGACTTTTAAGTTGCTCTTGAGGCTTATGGAGATGGATTTCTGAGGGCAATTTCCCAAAGCTTCAGCAATTATGACATTATTCCATCTTGTACGTGTCGTCTGTACTTTTTCCTTTACCAAATCTGTAACAGAGGAAAACATCTGATTGGTTAATGAATTTGATGTCAGCTTATATCATCTTTCAGGCATTAGATTGTACAGTCCTGTTCTGAGAGGGCTTATTTATTTAACTCAGATAAGTCTGCAAAGTGCATGATGAAGCATATGTTTATATTGTGTGGGGAACACATAGCAACCAAAACTACAGACATCATTATCTGTATTTCTGTCTCATGCACACTCTTATGCCGCCACACCATCAGCAGCCGTGGCTGAAGGGATTATGTTTCCAGATTGTCCATCCATTCTTCTGTCCCATTCTTGTAAATGCAATATCTTAAGAAGCCTTGAGGGAATTTCTTCAAATTTGGCACAAATGCTGACTTGGACTCAAGAATGAACTGATTAGACTTTGGTGGTTAAAGGTCAAGGTCACTGTGCCCTCACAAAACATGTTTCTAGCCATAACTCAAGAATTGCTACACTAATTATGACAACATTTACCACAAATGTCTAATACGATAAAATGATAAAGTGATGACATTTTAAATCCAAAAGGTTAAAGGTCAGCTTCACTGTGACATCATGATGATTTGCAAAATCACTTTACTGGCTATCACACATCATAAGTTAGTAACAGAAGCAGAGACAATTTGGTCTGCTACTGAATCGGTGACACTAATCTCGGGTGCCCACCTTGAAACTGTGCTCATTGTAGAGATCTTTATTGTTGATGTATTATTGTTGATCTTTATTGGGTTGAAGATGAGTGAGAAGCATCCATGTTTTCACAAATATTGATGTAAAATGAAACTACAACTTGAGTGATTCATGGAGGCATACAACCATTATGCAGTACATTTAGTTTATTTGTATTCCCATATCGCTCTCTGGGAAACAGTTTCCAAGTTAATAGAGTATATCACCATGTTTTGATTGCAGTGACTCACAGAGTCAACCACAAAGTAACAAGAAGAAAATGTCAGAAAAAAAAATGTTAAAAGAATATGTCAAAAGTAGAGGAATTTTTACTAATTCGGCTTTAATCTGCTGACCCCTTTTCATGATCCTGTCAGAAAAATGAAAACAGATACACATTACATAATCAGTAAATCTCTGGCAATATCATAAAAAAAAATCCATAACAATATTCAGTCTATTTAAATCTGTGAAAACAAACCTCATTCCAGCGGATTTGGATGCCCTGAAGGACCATAACAATTAGCAACTTTTCTGTCTTCCATAACAACCTTTTTTCCCTTTTTTCTGTTCCCTCAGCCTCCTGGAGCAGAAGATGTTAGAAATGGAGATGCGACACCGTGAAGAGTTGGAGACGCTGAAGCAGGAGAAGGGGAGTCTCCAGGCTCTGGTGGGGAGGCAGAGCGGGGTTATCGGGGAGCTAGAGGCCCAGCTGAGCCGAGCCACGGGAAACAGCACGGCTCTGCAGAGACAGCAGCAGGAGATGATGGATACCGTCCACAACCTGCTCAACCTCTGCTCCAAAGACGGAGGTAAGCTTACTGGAATCAGAGTCTCACACGCTGAGAGGTTTGGACCTTTACACAATTGTGTAAATATGGTCTTACACAATTGTGATCACGTGAGAGCACATTCTGGCAGTTCTGTGGTGCTTAGGACAGAGATGAAGAAAGTCACAACCTGTTAGACATGTTAGTAAATGTTTAACCAAATCAAGAAGTCCGATGCTGAGCAAAGCCGCTGAGATTTGATTGAGCCCAACAGTTTAAAGCTGGACCAATCGGGAAAATACCAGAAACAGTTTAGATGATGGCAACAACAAGCAAGGCTGTGTTTTGAAGTTGCACTCACTGAAAAGAAGAAATCAAGGACAACATGGGCATAAATCATTTAAAACTCATGCAGTGTTGTATTTCACTGGGTAGTTAGGGCGTTATTTGACATTGCCAAAACTCGCAGCTGTGTTTTTTGCCTTGCTGAAATTGCATCGAAATTGATTTTTAATTGAATATATATAAAAAAAGTATGAATAATATACACACAGCCTTACCAGATGGCGTCACATAATGAATTAACAAAAACTTTATTGTCCATAAATGTGAAAATTTGCTTTCAGTTTCACCATGAAATACATAAAAGACATAATATAGCAGTAAAGTCATGTTTGTTTTGTAAAGATACAGTGGAGTAATGGTGTCCTGAACAGAGCGTGAAGTAGAGCTACATCCTTTTGGTTTTTTTTGGGTTTTTTTTTCATTTCTATTGCAGAGTTCAAAGCTTTTGTGCTAAACATCACGGTGTTGGCATTGTCACCGTGAGATTGTTAGCACTTAGTGTACTTCTGTGTCAAAGTACAACCTCAAATAGTCGATAGCGCTGACTCTTGTTTCACTTTAAAACCCTGAGGCAAAATTAAGGACATCATCTGTGTGCTGACTTGATCCAACCAGGCAAAGAAAGGTTTATGTTTCAGTGGAGGAGAGTGCTTGTCAGTCATCTGTTGATTAGTTATAGACAGATCCAAATTTTGTCTACCCCCACTAGCAATGACCCTAACCTAAGAAAATGCCCACTGACCATTGCCAGACCACAAACTTTAAAGCAAAGTTTGCACACGGGCTGCTCGAGGCTTGAACTATGAGGCAGCGCTTAACTTGTTTTGGAAATCCTACTTCCTCTGGTCAGATGTTATAGCTACACCACCTTAGATTTTACAGTCCTCATGAAATTATGATGACACCACTTCTATAAACTTCACCCCATACTGAGAGACACTGGGATGCAATGGCTATTAAATTCTGCATCACTGAGAGCAGCATGAAGAAAGAAACACGGTTCTTATTGTAACCCGGTTTGCTCCTGTTAAAGAGATTTGGTGCCTCTCTTAAACCAGCATGGTGCTCTCTCTTTTTTTTTGCAACAGTCACTTTCCACGCTTTAACTTCATAAAGTCTGTGCACACGGCTTTACTGAAATGACCCTTGGTATGAAGTAATAGGATTATTTTATTCCTTGGAGTCTTCTGTTAATACGAGACCAGGGATTTCCCTTTTGGCTCCACGTTTGACCTGAAAGCAATGCAATCAAAGTGAACTCATTTACCCCTTTCTCAGCTATTTAAACACCAAACACACTTGATCCTAACGTTGGCCTTAAATCCCATTGGTCACAGGAGATTTGACATGAACGTTTGTGTCGGGAGATTGGTTGCAACTTCATTTCCATTTGTGGATTTCCTGCTGAGACGCCTTGAGACCCCACAATGCTTGTTGAGGTTTCCCATCAGACAGGAAGCAGCAAGAGTATGAAGGGGTGTAGGAGTCACAAGTAGATAACTAGTGCACATGATTAACACATGCTTTGTATTTATCATGCTGCTCCCTTATTGTAATTTTAATGTTCCGTGCAGTAAGGGTCACGGGCGGCCTGTGCTCGCACTCCATCTGTTTAGTCTGCATTTGTGTATGTTTCAATTTAATTACCGGAGGTCTTTTGAGGCCATTTTGACCCGACTCATCATCGTCTTTGCATTTTTCATGTTGAGATTGAAGTGTGTCTTCATACAACACTACCTCCTCTCTATTTTACTGGCTTTGTTATCTGCCAAGTTTGATTAAATTTCTCTGTATATTGTGTTTTTCTAGCCTTTATTTTGCCATCGTTTCTGCTGTGTTCAGTGTCAGCAGGGTCAGTAGAGCAGGGAACCACAGCCTGTCCCGCTGTCTGTGATTGGTGGATGCCCTAATGGGAGTCGATAGAAATGGAACGTGGCCGCTGCTGCTCCTGTGGTTGGTCCTTTCCTCTTCCATGGTGGTGTTGAAGGTTGAGGCGGATGTGCAGGTCAGAGGTCTCCCCTTTCTTCACCCCAGTCTGAATAAGTCAAACTGTAATAGCTCCTGGGGGACGCCCCGTCCAAAGGAGGTGAAGGAGTAGGTAGATCTCACTGATCACTGATGCACTGCCCCTGTTTTTCAGCAGCATTCAAAACACAGAAGCAGCAGAGCTCTCTTTTTTCCATGTTCAGGGGAGGGCTTTTGTTTGTTTGGGGAGGGGATTAGTGTTTTCATTTGAGGAAAGGGTTAGCATTTCAAACCATGGAGTGGTGTCTGCTTGCGTTAGCCGTTGTTTTGAAAACTGAGCCTGAGCATTTCCTTTAAAGCGTGGACTCAAATCATCTTTGACTTTGCTTTGCTGAAGTAGATACTTAGAAAACTGAGTTTTACACTAGATCTCCATGATCCAGACCATAAACTTCCTTTTTCCAGCAGTACATGTATGGTTTATCCTAAAATTAAGTTTTCCAGTGTGTTTTCAATCATTTGCGGTGCAAACTGAGGGCGGGAGAGATATTTTTGATGTGGCCTGATACGGCAGTGGAGCTCTTGTTTAGGTTGTAATCATTACCCAAACCTCATTAGGGTGCAATGAGCCACTCACTGTTATTAACGGTAATCGACCTCAGCTTTGGAACACTCTGTAAAAATGTCTGGCTGCTAAATATGATTTTGTTTTACAGTGTTCTATTATCACTCTAAATGAAAAACATTCATCATTTTAACAGCTGCTCACTCAGAAGAAAGTGAAATTATTTTGGGGTTCCACTCAAAGTCTCACAAAAAAAAAAAAGGCATTCGTGGGTTGTAAGGTCTCAGTACAACAGCACGCTAAACCACTTCATTAGACATCACTTTATGATCCAGACCACATTTTTGAGTGCTGCACATGATTATTATTTTTTTGCTTCACTGAACAGCAGAATGAGTTGACACTTATTGTTTCAAAGACCCTGTAAAGTGTGCACTTATTGCAGTCCACCTCAGTGACCTCCCTTTATTTTCACAGAAGGAACTAGACTTTTATTTTATGTGTGTTTGCACACATGTCTGTTAAAACGGTTAAATGGAGCAATATGTTTTAGAGCCAGTAGATACCAATTCCAGTCATCATCAGAGTTGGTTAGTTAATGAATGGCATTCACCTGGCGGTTCAAGTCTGAAGTATTTCTGAGGTATTTCCATGAAGACTGCAGGGCTACAGTAATGTGCATAGACTGTATAGCAAGAGTGACAATCTAACATTTAATATGCACAGATGTTTGCTAATATTTGCTAGATAATTTGCTTTCAGTTATGTGTAAGAAGCACAGGATTTTGACACTAAAAGTGAGATTTAACCAGGTTGAAGTTTCTAAAATACTCTGTTAAAGGGGAACATTTGAGTTGAATTTGGCTGAATATTTAAAGAGTCTGGATGAATTCATAAACACATTTTCCAACAAGAAAATGTGCCCCAAGTGAGCCATACAGATCAGATAAAAAACATTGTTGGGACAGTGTCGGGAAATTGAACTCCCTGAGTGAAATGGGGAGGTTTAAAGGGACATTTAAAGGCTGAAGAGCTAAAAACAGTTGTTTTTTTTTTACTTCCCAGGTATGCAAAAAGAGAATTTATTTCTAAATTATTTTTTTTTGCACTCATCTCAAGCTCAACCTGCTGAGTTTAAGAGTGAGCGGGAGGAAGGTGAATGGTGGTGGGAGAAATAACATAATGGGAATTTTACTTTAAAAAGGGTTTTGCAGTGGAGTTATGCTCATTGTTTGGGGTAAACTTACTAAACGATGAAACTGGATAGAGATCAGTTAAAGTTAACCTAACTGGTTACCTGCATCTAAAGCACCAATGGGTTATGGTCCCGGCTTAGTGTTTATTTTTTACAGCATTTTTACAATATTAAATAAAATTTATTTTTTAATATTAATTAAGATTTTTCTCTAATCTTAATAAAATGCCCTGAGTTACCATAAGATAACTTTAAAAACATAAATATTATGACACAATTATACCACATTGACAGTTAAGTTTTACAGACACATTTAAAACATTTATTTCCTTTATGTAAAAAGATATACAAACATACAACTACAAAATGTATTAGCTAATGCAAAGTTGTTTCTGCTAAAATTCCTAGGAGGCAGGGTTGCATCCAAACTAAGAAAATTTTGGTATCTGTTTTTTTGCTGCATTAAATGAAGTAGGATTTCTTTTTTTAAACAAATATGACTTGAATGTTATGAATCTTGACACATGACCCCGACATATCCACACAACAACCATAATCCTCTTCACATGTTGAACCAGGACTACACATGGTTGTTGTAAAACGCACTGTGGGAATGAAGTGGTATTATTTTATAGTGCTTTGCATCCTTCATATATGAATCCACCAGAGAAATTCATTGTATCTTGCATGGAATCACTTAAACTCTCAGCGGCATTTAGAGACTGATTATAGTCACATGGGAGCTGTGATGTCTACGGCAGTCCATTTAGCTCCATTACTCACTCTCTTTAGCTCCAGTATTTGGGCTCATTTGGCAAGGGTACTGATTTATGCAAACACCCAAGCCCTGCTGGTCTTTTCACATGAACCCCCTACTGAATACGAGTCCCCACTGAACCACAAAATATTTTTCTGTAAATAAATATTGGGACATAAATAATATTTGTAGAGCTGGGCAGCAAGCTGTTCAAGGAAGCCGCTCCTTCACTTGAGCATCGCATCCCTCAGCAGTCTTCCTCCACCGAGGGAGATCTCAGAGGTGATTGTGAAATGATTGTTCACACTGTTACAGATCGAATACCAGAAAGTTCCCCCCTGTCAGTGATCTCCCTGGCCTTTAAAATGTGCCCCACTGTCTGACGGCTTGGGGTAAATTACCGCCTGACAGGGCCGCTCTTTGTTGTATTAGAGTCTGGAGCGCGAGGGCTCACTCTGTCAACCTGTCACAGCAGGAGATTCTTGTCGCCGACACTCAATACGTTGTGGAAATGCTCACATAGTACACCCAAACAAGCGTCCTGCTTCCACCGGGATGTTCAGCGTTCAGGGGGGGGGGGGATCAAAGCGGAGGCTAAAGATCGCTGACACATTTCGCTTTTCCCTGACATCTTCTTTGACTCAACAGTTCCAACAAAAAAAACAATGGTGTGAAAACTGAGGTGAACCCTCACATGGGAGGAGAAAGGGAGGAAGAAAGAGGAGAGAGAGAAAAAAAATCGGAAAGAATTTCCATCAATATAACAAGGGCTTGCAAGGTAAATACAAACCACTTGTTATAACAGGAACTTGAAATTTATAGCTTGTAGTATTTTGTCCTTAGCCCCTTGCTTGGTTTCAAAATAGTGCCGCCATAATTATCTGCAGATGGAAATGGATGCAGCTGGTCTGTCAAAGTCTAAAGGCCTTTCTCTCAGAGCGGGAGATCATCCAGCTGATGAACTGCTTTTCCTTCGCTAATATGTTAGTCGCCCTCAGATTTTATCTGTCTGTTACAAGATAGTCACAGTGGACCTCCCCGATCAGCTTCTGCCTCAGACTCCTTTTGTATTTTCTCCTCTGAGATGTGCAGATCTGAAATATGATAAATTGAGCTGTTATGGATTTGCTTGGAATTTGTGATTTCATAAAGCATTATATAACTGTGATTTACATACTTGTGTGACACAAGAGGTTGCATGAAGGGTACAGATTTTTAATAGCAGGAATGGCCTTACTTGTGTCTGTATCAGGTGTATGAAGTTTATTTGATCCCTTTGATTATTATAAAATATTGCAGACACCTGAGCTTTTGCATCCTGTCAGTCCTGTCTGTATGACGGTTGTTTCTGACAGACATTTGGCATATGTGGCAACAAAATGTGCTAGGTTTGGAGGCTGAGCCAGAAGGTATTTAGCTTAGCTCAACTTAGCTCAGTGTAAAGACCGAAAGCAAGGTGAAGCAACTTGGCTAGCACTTTGTCTATTTAAAAAATCCCGTCAACTTGAGCTTTCCAGACAACCAGTAAAGGCTCCATTAAGTCTCTGTGTCCGGTTATTCCTTGCTTATTACCAAGGAATAATTACGCCCTTTACATTGCATATAACCTTGTCTAATCTATGCATAGATATATGTTTAAATTGTCATTTTTATATTTATTTTTGTGCACAGATTAGACAAGATATGTGTTAAAACGTGGTTCATGTAAGGTGCTTGAATGTTGAGGGAAAAAATATAGGTATTTGAATAACCTGAAAGCAAACTTAATTCAGTTACTCTAAATAAGCCTTTACGATATCCGGCCCAACATCGTAGTTTATTTTTATTTCGCTTCACTCGTAAAATCCCGGCAAAAACAGTAGGTCTGTGTTGGCATGGCAAAACTTAACATGACCTAAATAAATGAGCCTGTTTTTCACTGTGATTTGTTTCCTCTCTCCCCAGCAGTGCTCCAATGTAATAGCTCAGCTGAAAACTGAAAGTGAATAGGCAGGACGACACTGCTTGCAGAGTTTAGTGTTGAGAGTTTCTATGGTTGCATTAAATCTGGTGCTCTAAAACTTCTCTGTACTGATACTTTTCAAAGCACAAAAAACCCTTTGCTTTATAGTAGTATAAGCACCATAGCTCTGATGCAATTCAAATGTTTTGTTGAGGATTTCATATAATTATGTCTAAAACACTGAGGACATATATTATCTCTGTTTAATAAAAAAAAAATCTATATTTTTAAAAATTATTTCCTTTGAATGAGGTCTTTGGAAATGCAAGAATAGTGCTTAAAATAGTAATGGAAAGCCATTGAATTTCCTTTTATAATGTCTGTATGAACCTGTAATCGGTGCACTTTAGAGGTACTGGTAGGCTTATTTTTGAACTTGGGAGAGAGTCAGGCTAGCTGTTCCCCTCTACCCTCAGTCTTAATGCTGAGCTTAACTAATTGTCTCCGGGCCCTTGCTCCAAATGTAAGGCCATAGACCTGAGAGTTGTGTTAATCTTCCCATCTTACTCTGGATAAGACAGTGCAGAAGGATATTTCCAAAAATGTCAAACTATTCCTTCCAGATCCGACATGCAATACCCAGTCGCACAAGCAGGTTTACTTGAGCTTTATTTGTCTTCACAGTAACACTGCTTCCGTTATGTCTTGCGTACCCACAGTCGTGCCCAATAGCACAAAGGTCGAGGATGAAGAGAAAAAGTTCCGCGACTGTGCCGACCTCTACCAGGCCGGCTTCCATAAGAACGGAGTCTACACCATCCAGATCAACCCGCAGGAGACCAAAAAGGTGAGAAGCCTGAACATTTTACAGCCATCGGCGTTCTGTAATATGAAAATGTCTGCCTTTTCATCACTTTTCAGTCCCTTTTTCTAGTGGGTGTACAGGGAGTAGGATACTGAAAGCTGAAAATAAACTTGGCAGCTTTGTGAGTGCAGACGTTTAGCGGGGAGGGAGTGAGGTGTGAAACAGGACACTGCAATGGTGACAAATGTACACAAGTGTGTGTGTGGATGTGTGTGTTCATAACCTCTACACTATGAGTACATACTCTTGATTGATGGGAGTGATGATTTAATAAATTAGGAGGTCGTCAGAAGGTTTGCACCTGTAGATTTCTGTTCCTCAAACTCAGGCTTGGTGCTGCTGGGATTAAATGATGGAAGGAAATATAATGTATAATGTTGAGAGCTAGCGTAGCTAATTACAGGGCCCCCATGGTCATGAAATTCCAGGAAAATTTACTAAATTTAAAAAACGAAACAGGCCTGGAAATGGTGTGGTGTTAACAGACTGTTTTGGAGAAGTTTGGGAATTAACTGATTTTGGCTCTTGCTTAAAATATGTTTATAAAATCCATTATATTATAGAATTATATTATTTTATGTTGTTCTTTTTATAAAAAACAATATAAAGAATACCTGTCCCTTGGGGTTATTGTCATTTCCAACCCACTACAAAATGCGAGTGAGTTTTTTTGTTTTCTTGGTTTTTTTTTTATCCAGAACTGATAAAGCAGGTGATCACAGTAATAGTTATGTGACAGGAGATCATTTGCTTGGAGGACAGTTGGCTCCATGGATAGAACTTAAATATGAAGAGATCAAGGTAGATTTTTGTTAAATTAAAAACATCTTTATTTGCTGTAATCTCTAAACAATTTGTGTTTCCTTTAAAATGACAAATCATAAAAAGAACATCATTTAAATAGTGTATTTGGTGTTTATTTCATGCTAACGTTAAAACAGACATTAGCATCAAAGGTGTCATGATGGATTTTTTTTTTCATAATTTTTATTTAATCATTCTGTCACTTTGGGGTTTTTTATGCAAAAATTGTATCAATACATTTCTCTAAATATGAGTTAGATTTCCCCTTAAATTTTCCAGCCCAAAATGAACCATAAGTAAAGAATCGTCCGTATATTGTATTAGATTGTATTAGCAAAACATATTTAGATTATAGCTTGAGTTCAAGTAGTGTTTGAATGTGTGTGCCTTTTTGTGTGTGAATAATATGAATGATGAGCTCGTCTTGGGGAAAACGGTTCTGTCAGGGGTACTTCCTTAATTATACCCAGACTGCGTTCATGTGTGTTCAGCTGTGTGGGCTGGCTGAGGTGAGAGACCTTCTCTGCTCCACCCTGGACTCTCCTCAAAACAGAGAGCAACACTGCAGATAGACCATGCCTTATCAGCTTACACACATCGAGGTCTAAGGTTAAGGGCCACATTACACCCAGGACCTCCACTTTGATCGTGCAGAAACGCGGCCGCCTGATGAGGAACATCTCTGGGGAGTTGGTGAGGGATAAGGAGATGTTGATTAAGTTTGAGGAGGACACAGATATGTCGCATTCCCGGCGATGATTCATCATGAAAGCTGGGAAAAGGAGTGTCCGAGACCAAATAATTGTCCAAATGACCCTTCATTGTTTGTTAATGCCGCTGAGAGTTATATTGAATGTTGAATTCATCAGCTTGTCGGATAAATTGCTTCTTCTGAATCCCAAAAAAATGTACAAAGACCTGTGGGTGCTATCATTGTTCCATTACCTTCATGCATGTGTTTTTCCCACCCTTTCCATGGTGTAGGTGTATTGCAACATGGAAACAGCCGGTGGCGGATGGACGGTCATCCAGCGCAGAGAAGACGGCAGTGTGGACTTCCAGAGAACGTGGAAGGACTACAAGATGGTGAGACAAGACAAATATAAACACACAGACACTCTCCCGGCATGCAGACACTCATTCATATCCATTAAAATGAAGATGAAAATGGTTGCTCTTTAAACACAAGACGAGTGAGTGAGCACACAGAAAGGGACGCTCATCCATATCAATCAATAATAAATTACGAAACTGCGCGATGAGCAAAACATCCTGCTTTAAAAATACACTTCTGCAGGGGGATTATGATAAATAGCGTGCACTTTTTGGCCTCGAATGAGCATGCTGAAAACTAGGCTGCATCCACCGATCCAGATGTCATTCCTCCTCAGCAATGGCTCCCCCGTCGCTTTTGTATTAGCAATATTGTCTAGGGTGTCCGAGACTTGTTGCACTCCTCAGCCGAGGCTCCAGTGAAGCATGCTGTTATTCTTCCTCCTATCCGACAGGAAATTATTACCGAACTCTGCAAACAACACATTTGTTTAGTCTCTACAGCGCTGTGCCAGGTGTTTCATCTGTTTGTCATCAAGGAGAAATCTATGCATATGCGCGTTAAGGGTGTTAACATTTCAGAACCTACACTGTGTTTAGATGGTGAATTTGATTTATTATTGCTGGCTGTTGCATTGCTTGTGTTTGCTCTGTCAGTCACCTGTGTATACCTTCCACTCGCTGTCAAGTTTATTGTCCAATGGACTATGTTCATTCTATTCCCTGTAATCTGCTTAGTGTTTCAGTTTAATTATTTCCCCTGTCTCCGCTTCTGTTGATGTACAATTTATCAGTCAGTGGGAAAGGGGAAGACTTTGCAGAACATTATAAACCAGAGAGCTTCCAAGTTAGATCAAATAAAAGTGCTTAAAGGTCCAGTGTGTAGGATTTAGGGGAATATATTGGCAGGCTTGGAATATATTATAATAAGTATGTTTTCTTAGTTTTAAATCACCTGAAAATAAGAATCATTGAGGTTTTGCAACCTTAGATTGAACCGAATGAACTGTATATGTATACTGAAATTGGGTCCTGGACCATGTTGATCGCCATGTTGCACCACCAAGTTTCTACAGTAGCCCAGAACAGACAAAGCAAACACTGGCTCTAGGATTTGGAGGTTTTCATTTTCACATTTGCCGCCACAATTAGCAGCTGCTCTGGGATGAAAGCATAGCAAAAACAGAGTTTTTTTTTTTTTTTTATCGCAAAAGTACTTAATCCAGTGTTTTTACCCGATTTAAATCACCAGGTCCATTTGTTTTAGAGGAGGAGAGACCTCTGTGAATAATTTTTAGTAAAAACCTCCTGAACGTCTGGATCTTAAGTAATCAGAGAAAAAATGAGTTGGCACAGATTGGCAGGTGCTGGGCTAGCAGCCCATCTTCAACATGCCAAATAGCATTGGAGAAACACTGATTTGTAACGTGAAGGTGTTGTTACTCGTTTTAACTACCAAGTCTGATTGTTTTGGAGTGGAAAAGACATCTGTGAATAATTCGGTCCCAGTACCGTCTGAGTAATGAACACGGAAGATGTTTCAACTGGCTGCAATCTATGACCCTAGATGTAGATGCTACTAGACCCTCCTTAATCTCACACACTGCTCCTTTAACTGGGTCTGAACACTGGCAAGAGGTTTTAATGGTAAAAAAGAAAGCAGAGTGACAATAAAAGAAAAAAGCTGGACAAAGGAAAAGAAAAAAAGAAGATAAGCTGAGGCCTAAAAAGTAGCCACCAACGAGACAGACGTGGAAACCCTCCAGCTTTGAACAGGTGTCACAGAGAACATGGAGTTCATTACAGTACACGAGGGCACGCTCATGGACCTTGGCCGACATTTACAGTGCTGATCTAACAGCTTAGTATTACTGTTCCTCTCCTTGAAAAGTCTGGAGGTGATCGATGGCGTTTTATGATGTTATTAATTTTCTCATTCTCGGTCTCCAGAGACTTGTGCTCACAGATTTAATGTACATGGAGGATTTGTAAATCTTTCAGTAACAACTGACATGTCATTTCTTTGTGGGACCATGGAGAGAATTTTGGCAACGTGGATAAAGTGCACATGTTAAAATGTGATCTTATGACCATCTCATGTTTGTAATTACATTACTAGGAGACCGCATATCACAGGAGACCCTGCAAATTATATTTACAGCTCACTCTTTCATCTTATCAGTATGTGGATATGGTACTTGTAAAGCGGTGGTTCCCAACTGTTGTTTTAAAAGTACCCCATGGAAAATGGAAAACTCAACTAGTTCTAGTAAGTTAACAATATCAGTAAGCTGTCTGTCAACCTGAGCTAGTTTAAAATGACGTGTTAATCCTAAATGTAATGAACAATAGTGTAAACATTCATCTTCTGTAACTCTGGAGCCCTTCACACGCCAGGGGTTTTCTGTTGTTGTCTGTTTGTTTTTTTTAAAGCGATTGATTCACAGGTCAATATATTCTCTCAATCTTCTGTTTTTGTCCTGAGTGCTTTCACACAAAATGCAACAATTAGTGGCAAAAAGCAGCATAATTTTTCCCTCGGAGCAAATTTGTTTGTTTGGTTTTTTTTTTTTCAGAGCTATTGCACTGAAATTAAACACACCAGCCCATGTCATCCTGCCTAATCTTATGGGGATTATAAAACATTGAACAACTTAGTGCGAGTAACTTGATTGGTAAAGAAACATTCAGTTAGTGTTGATATATTGTACAGCATCACTGGGACTTTGAGCTATGCATCACTCTGCTCTCCACAGGTGTTCTGGACTGTTAATTATGTTAATCTGCCTTCATCAATGGTCTTTGAAACAGACTTTGCGCTGCAGAGATGAACATATTTCCACAAATAACATATGAGCTAACCAGAGGGAACTTAAATTCTCTGAGCGTTTTGATAAAGAGAAATTCAATAATATAGCTCACAGTAGCTTCGGCTAAACAATTAAACTCGGACAGACTGCCAGACGCCGCTCTGGGTCAATAGGACTTTGGTAGTTCTTGCGAAAAAAAGAAGTATCCCATCTTGTAAATCTCTTTGCATCAAAACCTTGTTATGAACAAGTGTTGCAGATCTTGCAAATTTGCATCGTTGTGAGTATGGATAGTTTTGATGTGAAATTTTGCAGGCAAGTCTTTAGTCATCAAGCTGTGGCATTAAAAGGCCTCTAGAAGTATGGAGGCAAATGTAACCAACGCAAACTAGACATTAATGATTCAAATGTATGTAAACAATATTGCAACAGTATTCAATTCTATGTAAGTAAAATTGTCAAATAACAATTCAGTTTATAGTCCATTCATAAGAAAATGAGGACTGGTGCTGATGAAAGGCACCTATGAGCTCATCTTACACAGCTGTGAGTGTACGTCATACACAAACGTTGAAAACCGGCGGTATAGAATTGGACTTGCTTTGTAACTCTAGTTTATCTTTGCAACAGTTTCTGAGATTTACAGCGCTTAATGTTTACAATTACTTTTTTCCCCGACAAAGTGATTTTAGCAAGTGTAACTGAAATGCAAACCATGCGCTCAGTCCAACAATATGACTAACCATCTCCGCATCTCTCCTGAGCTGAGTGATGTGGATCAGGTTTGCGTGTGAAGGATCACGAAAGAACCGGAACTACATAAAGGAAAACTGTCAACAGTGCTCGACTCCAAGCCTTTTCTCCAGCCAGGCTTCTTGAGATAAACCGCGGTCACAGTAGGAGGCATTGGACCGAGCTGAAAGAAAGAGTCAGAGGGGAAAATCTCATCAGGAGTGAGATCAATTCTAGAGAAAAAAGGAGAGAAAGCGGTAATGGGCCCCAGTCACTTTCTCTTCCACCCACTCGGCAGGACATGCCTAAGGCTCAAGGAATGCCCCATATTTACTTTCCCTCCTTCCCATTCCTCATCACCACACACACGCTCAGCACAAACACAGACTTCTCCCTGACTTTGTCTCCCTAGCCCACTCCAGTCCACCCCCCTCTTTCCCGAACTTTAATGGAGCGGTCCAGACTATCCTGTCAGAGCTGTAATGTCATCCTGCTTCGTGATATTCCCCCTCTGCAATCCTTCTGCTCTCGCTGCTGTCAGAAGCACTTTGCCTGTGACCGGGAGCCACTCTGATCAAATACGAACTTTCTCAGTTGTTTGAAGGAGTGTCCCGTGCATGCAGTGTATATTTTGGGAGAGAAGTCTTTAAGTAATAATGAGTTTAGCATGTGTGACTTGAGTAGAAGACAGAAATGGAAAAAGGGGTGTGTCTATTTCAGCTGGTACCAATTTAGGCACTTTTATAGGTAGGGAAGTCTGTCCACGAAGAGGATGACGCCAAAAGCAAGCTTTAAAAACCTGCATTAAAAGCTTGATTTTACAATGTGAGTAATATGTGTGGATTTTTCACTGAAGTCTGGAGAAATGGAAAAGAATGCTACGACTAAAAAAAATCTATTTATGCAGCGCAGAACATTTCTGCTGGTGAATAAACACTCACATTATTATCAGGAACCGTTTGTTCTGATTGACGAAAAATAAATCAATAAATAAATGTGAAAATTCTTTCCCATCCATTCCACAATCCTCTAGTGTTGAGATGTTATCACTCTAGGAAAAGAGGCAGATAGCAATAATTATTTTATGATTTACAAAAAGGATTTTCAGTACTATTTCTGCACTGATTATTGTGTTTCTCTTCTGTCGTTGCAGGGTTTTGGGAGCCTGTCTGCAGAGCACTGGTGGGGGAACGAGTATGTTTACCAGCTGACCAGCCAGAGGCAGTATGCCCTGCGTGTGGAGCTGACAGACTGGGACAGACACCAGGCCTTCTCGCTATATGACCGCTTTCAAATCGGCAGTGAGAAACAAAACTACAGGTAAGGCTGCTCATATTTCTCCAAGTAGACTTTCAGGCCAAGGAACACACAGACAGAAAGATTTGTCTGTCTTCGCTGAAGCTTTTAACAGTGGCTGGTTAGACTGGATTTTTTGGTGGATTTGAACTCATATTTGCACCACATGTTAAAGTGATACAGACTTCAAGCTGAAATATTTATTACTAGATGAGTTTAAAAATAGCTGACCTTGCATTTTTTCAGTGCTGTGTGCGCATTTTTTGTGGCATCCTCTTAGATGCATGTTGTTTACAGTCTGGTTCCTGGTTGCTATCTTTTAAAAAATGTCCCAACTAACATTGGGTTCAAAACTTTGCACTTTTAAGGGCACTGACCAAATTACATTGGTACCATTCATAGACTGTATAAATAATGTACATAGCTACTTTGACGTCACCCATTGGTTTGTGGATTGCCATTTTTAAGCCTCGAGTTCAGCATTTTGGCCATCTTAGTGTTTTTGGAGCCAGAGGTGACCAGAGGTTAGAGCTGTGGAGAAGTAAGGGATCGATCTGACTCACAGACTGCAGAACCAGTAGTGACGACTCTCAAACAGGCTGTCACTAAAGCGGCCCCGTCCTCAAATATAGAGTTGGGCATTTTAACATGGGGGTCTCTGAGGATTTACTCTGTTTAGGAGCCAGCCATAAGTGACCAGTTGATGAAGAGCAGTTTTTGGCTTTCTTGCATTGACTTTGTTTTTCAGCCTCAGAGGTTGCCGCTTGGTACTGCTGAGTACCATTTCACATAAAATCCATCTGTGCCAAATTTTTGGTATTCAAGAGCACATCAAATTCAAATCAAATTCATAAACAAGTTCAAGCATGAGGTGCAAGCACCCAGAAGCCACAGCACTGAGCAGACACTCATATATACACACACACACACACACAAATTAGGGCTGAGCAATATGGCTTTTAAATAATATGATATTTAAAATCGCAATGCACAATATTTATCTCAATATTTCAAATCTCCACTAAAGTACGGTAAACTACTAAAATGCAAAATCATGAAAGGCACTACAGTTACAAATAAAGTAGCTACTGCCATAAAATAAAACTACATAAACTACTTTTGAATAAAATACTGTTATAATGTTAAATAAACTAAAGTATAAAGTTAAATAAAGTACTGTTATAGTTGAGTTAAATAAAGTATTGTTGTAATTAAATAAATCAACGCGGAACGAAGCGGTGCTTTTATTTTGAAGTCTCGTCTCAGGTGTTGATGTTTTTGCATTGTAATCGTGTTAGCATTATGTTGATAGTTTCAGTGCACTGGTGTGGCTTAGTACAGCCTCACAGAGCTGCTAGGATAACTAATGTCTACACCGCCTGCATGGTGAAAGCAGCAGAAGCTTCAGTCGTCTGTCGGTGTCTACTACACAAGATGTGTTGAGACGTGGTGTTGAAGGTCAGGCAGGTTTTGGCAGTGCACAGCAACAGATAGTTTCATCCACATGGTGTGCATGAAATGCAAGCCATTATGCAGCCTGTCTAGACAGCTGTATCGATCAAAATAGAATTGTGTTTGTTCCATCAGATGTGCGTGAGATTGACGAAAATTGCTGCTGAAATGCCTACTGTGTAGACTTTAACTTTGTCTTGCCCTGAACACTACACATCAGAAGATTGTGAAACTCTTCAGATTACGTCACTAATAGAGGAACAAAGTCATATAAGGAAATAAGACTTCAATGGGAGGACAAAATGTACAGAAGTGTTAACATTATAAACATGGCTAGTAACAGTGAGCTCTCCAGACACCTCAATCATGTAGAACCTGTTATGTAAGTCTGTGGTGAGGATTTTCTCATCACAAATTCCTTCCAAACCAAAGCTAACGCTTGTCATCGTCTTCTCATTACGAACTTTCCTTTGATTGACGCTTTGTCCTTGTGTGTTGCGGGGGCGAAGGTTTCTGTTTTCTTTTGAGGGGGTTAATGATAACAGGACTCAAACTATGGCAGATGCTTGGCGCTGTCAGATGTGGAAAACTACTGCAAATTCCACAGAGTTCCAAGCAATCGCTGGCTTCAGAGGAGAAGGTCTGACATCTCCAATTCTGCAGTTTTCGCTGGAAGGCTGGTTTTCTCTGATAAGAGGTCCCTTTAGTTGCGAAATGCGCTTAGCTTTGAATGACGAAATAAGAAATTAGATTCTGTGGCTTGAAAGCCTTTACCTCGACCATTCCAGCCCTTGCACCCAAGAGTTTCCCTACAACAGGGGGCCGTTAGGCTTGTTGCCATATCAAATTTACAGAATTGTCCAGCGATGACAGGGGTTTCACTTTCTGAGGTTTCCGTCCTGAGGCACTTGTACCTGGAGTGGGCTTTGTGGTTTTCTCTCAGGAATGGGGAAATGGATTTCAATAAAGCTGAAGAGATCAGGTTGTTTTTTTGTTTTGAATTTAACACACAGTTGAGTTCGTCTCTTGTTACTGTACATTTAGTCTTTATTTCTGGCTGTGGGGTGAATGTACAGGCACTGACTTCAGGCTTGTGTAGAGATGGAGATCCAAACACGCTTCTATCGAGGACCCGGTTCTGCTTTTTTCAAAACCCAAAAATCAATAACGTTTGAGCTTATAAATACTGCTACCGAGTCCTGTGGGTCCTGTCATGTAAGATTACATCTTGAGTCGAGTCACGTCATGGTCTTTGGGTAAAACAAAACTCCTTCAGCTCTGTCAGCTGCTGCTCCTGTGGCATAGCAGGCAAAGTCTTCATCTTCATCCACTCAAAGCCAAATTTTGTAGCAAGTCCCGTCAGTTAAAAATTGTAATCCAGTGTTGAAATCAGAGTTGAAATCGACAGGATAAGAGCTTGTTAGCTAAATAAATGAGATTCCATAACGATTCGTTGTGATGCGTGATGTGCCGGCTGAGTAAAATGACTATTGCACAGGAAAATAAAAGTCATCATGACGTGTTCAAATGTAACATCAAGAAAAAAAAAATAAGGTTTTGACGAGAAACTTGAATAATTTAGTTTGGATGAGAAATTTATTTTCCTAAAAATATAAAAGAAACTGTCAAACCAGTTCTGTTAAAAAAAAATTTGCCTCGCCTCTCCACCAAATAATATAAAATTATTGATAGTGGTATAAGGATTCGGACTGTTAAGGAGTCTCAGTTATGGTATCAATATCAATAAAAATGAACTATTTCCGTCCCTCGGCTTGAGTCTCTGGCACATACATACATGAAGTGTGGGCATGTATATTTGTAGGGCTGGGTATCAAAACTCAATACATACTTTACTACAGTGATTCCCAGTTGTTGGATAGTGGTCCAAAAATGGTTTGCTGGTCCATTCTGAATGGAACAAAGAGACTCGGGAGTGTGTCAAGTTTGTAAAATATGCAATTTATTTTGAAGTACAGTGAGTTTTTGGCACACGTTTTATTTTGAAGTGCTGTTTCTGTTTATTCTTGCATTTATTCAATAATCCGAAAATGTAATTGCCCACAAATGTGCAAATGTGCCTCCTTGTCTATTCTATTTCTTATTTATTTGTGTTCTTAGCCAACATGTTGTTTAGGTTTTGTGAAATATAATTGAAGTTGTGGTAATTTATAATGTGTGGACCTCGATCTAACGACTAAGGAGAAATCTGGGTTACTTTACTGTATCTATCACACATATTTATATATACTTTTATATCATCCTGTCCTGTATTTTACACATATTTTTAAAATCCAACACTCGACCTTTTGTTCCCTTGAATTAAGGAAACAATAATTGTTTGTGTCCCTCTGCGGCAGCTAAAGGGCATCCCCCGGCCAATCCAGCCTGTTTTAAATGCAGGGTAAATACAGTCCAATCAACACACTAATCTCTAAAAATAGATTTGTTCTTGGAAAAAATAGTTGTGGTATGATAATCACACAATGCTCCTTGAAACATAAGCCAAAGCAAACCAGATGGCTGAGCCCAAAACAAATTGTGTTTTGCCACGTTTTATGATTTGGCACATACCCGCTTTAAATGTCAAACAATCTGCAGCAAGTTCTCTGAATTACATTTCTTGCTCTGAAACATAAGAGATAGTTGTAAGTGATATGGCCGGTCTTTTAGTTGGTTTTGGAAGATTTTCTGTCATCTGTGGTGGTTTCCTGGAACACAGTCTGCATCAGCGCGAGTCAGGCAAACATTTGTAAAGACCTCATTTGGTATCGTAAATCTGCCTCTCACTCTCTACGTCTCACACACACACACACACAGGCTGAAAGAACGAAAGCGCATAAACGAGGCCACGAACAGACAAGCACCACCTGCAAATCAGGTAGAATAATTAAATAGTCCAACAATGCTCACAACTCACCATTTATATTAAGCATTTCCAGGAAATGTTTGCCTTGTTGCCAGCTTCTTGATTTTATCTGTGCATTGTATGTACTGTGAAACTGAAATGACTCAACTTGCAGAGAGTGAGGGCGGTGTGCAATTATTCCTTTGTGAAATATGGAGTCCTAATCCTTGTCATGTAGAAGGAATAAATGTCATATTTATTACCAGCACTCTAAATGCTTGGATCCACCATTCGTCTTCATTCAGTTATTTGATTTTTGGTACTTTTGTCCAGCAATAAAAAAATGCCATTAATTTGCTTGACGTTCACAAATATAATCCCTGTGCGATCTAATCTGTGACATTTCATTTATTGTCATCCAATGTGTTTCCTCCATCTCGTCCTCTGCTTAAACTCTAAAGCATCTTAAAAGTCCTCCTCCTTCCTCCTAACTATTTTCACCTCAGGAGCTCACTTAAGATGCTTTGTCTAGAATTTTTATCTTAACCAGGGACCCAAATATTTGTCTATTCTGGTATTCGTTAATGGGGTGGGTATTCAGTTTTCAGTTTAGGCGTTGGGATATCTTTTTTTTTTTTTTCTCTCTTCAGAGGATAAATTGTGAATATTGGATAAAGACTTGTGAATACAGCCCCAGGTCAGAGAAAACTGGAATTTTGACATTGGCTTCATAAAATTGGATGCTTTTCACAATGTTGTAACATTATATAGGCCACACATATAATGTATTAATAGAGAAAATAAATTGGAGATTAATGGATACATTTCAAACATTGTTGGCTTTACTTTAAAGTTTGCCAAAAACCCACTTATGCACATCTGATTCCAGGACCTGGACTTTTATTCTTTAATCCATTTCATGCACAACATGCATTTGTCTTTCAGAACTTACAGGACAAAATGCTCTTAAAAGTAGCGTATTAGAGCAGGAGCAGATCAAGGGGCCTACAGCAATGCAAAAGCAGCCAAATAAAAGAGGAACTCTACACTGACTACATCTGCACAGTGTAAGCTGACATCAGTGATGTTGTTTTAATGTAGAACGTACAGACCTTGTGGACAACACTTTGAGGGGTAAATTTGGGTTGACCAGATCTTCAAAGTTCCCACTGAACCACAGCCTCATAATATTGTGAAATGAGCTCCTATTGTTATTTCTTCATTGTGACTGGGGTCACCATAATTGCAGGGGTTACTGTCTTTATAAACAACAGAAAAATAGCCCCCCATCATCGTAGCTAATTTGGTTGCAGAAAAGAAAATAATGACATCAAATATAATTTGATGACCTGCAAATACTGTTGTAATGATCGCCATCAGATCAACACATTCACTTAATCACCCTCATTAATCAATGCTTCTTTGCTGCAGAAATGGGATTTGTGCTACACATCGATATAAAGATGAGAGATTGTTGTAAATTAAACTTGTATGACAGAAAGTTAAAAAAAACTGTTTATTAGAGAAAATACAGATGAATCGATAAACAAAATATTGCTGAGTCAGAGGGAAGATTGTGGCACAGAATGAAGAAAAGTACTATGTACACAGTACTGAATCATGAAACAAGAAAAGACAGATTAACAAACTGAACTGAGTGAAACACAATGCCAGCTTAGATAAACAGTCTCAGACAGATAAACAGTAATTACTGACAAAGGTCTTGAAGTCACAGGGGAGTTTTCTGATTCAGAGGTGGCTTTAAAAATTTTCCATTATGCAATTTTTTGACAGACGATTTGCAGATAAGTAGGGGTGCAGACCACAGATTAACTCATGATATTGTCATGATATGTTGCCCATGATAACAATTCTGCTTCTTGTCTGTGAAAATCATCTACAATAAATCATGATGTCTGTGTAACTGAAGAAGAAAAAAATACCACTTAAAAGGCATTTAAAAAAAACAGTGATTATGTATGTATTCGGTGCATTGTGGCATCAGTTTCACAGAATTTGGCCAAAATGGCAGGGGAATCCAATAAGAGTGCCTGCATGTTTTGATAAAAATATTTATATTTGGCACCAATGTATCTACAATGTATTGCAAAAGGAAGCCATATAATATATTCCCATATTGATACTTTGGCACACCACTATAAATACAAAGGATTAAAATGCAGTTATGTATATTGTAATTACTGCTAGAAACAAACCTAAAATTGGCACATAAGGAGTGAAGGAAACAAAACTTCGTGCTGTGCATTAAGAGAAAGTTGTCATTTTTCTTTGCCTTATTAAACAGAATTAGCAAGAAGAAAACAGTATCATCTGCATAAAGACCTTTTTGACAATCCCTGACAAAAAGACAATCATTGCTATGAAACAGCAAAGAAAACTGAAAATACTTTGGACACTCAAAGTAAGTGCAAGTAAACTTCCTGAATGTTGGCTAGCCTCCAGTGGGTTACTTACTGGAACTGGACCACAGGCCATCTTAAGAGCTACAGAATAAATGTGGGTAATCATGTTTTAGTAGTAGAGCTGGTCATAGAGGAGAAGGAAAACTTCAGTGGCATTAAGCAAAATTGCTCTTCTAAATTATGTTTATAGTTATATCATGATTTGAGTTTTCCCTGAAAGAAGACATCAGTCCTGTTGTTCAGGTTTAAAAAGAAAAAACATAAGATTTCTGTCTCGTGAAAAAAAGTGAGAAACATTAATTAAAACGTTTGAATATTTTATGCTCCCATACAAGATTACCTGGTGAAGGCAGATATATGGGATCATACTAAATTCATTAAAAAAATTGTAGTTAGGTTGATTATTATCAATCAGGCAAACAAAGAATCAAAAGCTGGTATGTTAATTTTATATATGAATGAAATATATATAATTTTAACTAAATCTTTTTTTGTGATGTGAGATACTATATCCAACCTATTTTGGAAGAAGACTGAAACCTTAAACAAATATCTTATATTTTCCATTAACTTTCTACAAAATACATAACATGTAACATTTTGTTAAGATAATGTTTCTAGAAATCCTCTGCTTAACTGTGGATACTTATTTCCAGGACTGAAAATTTAAAGTTTTATGCGCATACTTTAGAGGAGTGGATGTGGGTTCAGTGAATGTCTGAGTGTAGTTAATGCACCTTAAAACACTAAATGTGCCTGGTAAATGTGCCTGGGAAGATGTAGTGAAGTACCTTGGGCACTAAAGAGAACTTCATTTCCAAAGCTGTCTGAGGTACACATTCACAGAAGTGGAATATATGCACAGACACAAGTTGAGGTTAACATGGAAAAATGTTTTGTACGTACCTTCAAAGCACCCCAGCTGGAAGAAAAGACTTATATGTTTATTTTTGAACGGACCATTAGATCTTTATTCAATATCCTTCGCTGTTCGGACAGCCAAGTTCTTAAATCCAGTGATTTCTCCATATGGTAATGGACCGATTTCCCTCGTGGAATCAGATAGATCTCATTTAGTTGTTTTTCATGTGAGGATTTAGGAAAGGAATTGGCAGAGATTTGGGTTCCAAAACATGGTGACTCCTCTATTTTCCAAGACTCACACTGAGATAATCTTATGTATCTCAAGTTATGTCTTGAACTTGATCCCTGGAAGCTTCAGGTTCCACAGTTTCCAATGATACAGAGATGAAATATCAAAGCTATGAGCTGCAAAACTTGTGTAGGACAGAAAGAAGGATCAGCAGCAGAACTTGTCCGAAATGAACGATCTGTGGTGTATTCAGTGTTGATCTGAAATAGAAGTTGTAAAGTTTGCTCTGTTTTAATGAAGATGGATCTGTTTACTAAAATTGATATGGATTAAATCATATCAGCTGCTGAACTAACATACCAACAGATCCACGACAGCTAAAAAAAACTGCTGAGATCCTCACTAAGCCGCAGCATTTTGCGTTGCTATTGACTTTGATCAAGAGTCCACTGGCACAGATGCTAAGCAGTGTACTGCTGTAATAAGAAATGATAATAATAGCTTGGATTTATATAGCGCCTTTCATGGGAACCAAGGAAGCTTGCAATAAATCATGTTTTAGCCACCTAAAAAATCTGTATGAGTGTTGGCTAAATGAGTAATATTTTCTCTACTTTCTTAGGCAGCAGTAGACCAGCAACTCCCATGTTCAGCGAAGTAAAATGACTGTTTTTGTCAGCAAAGTCTAGTGGCTTTGAGATAACAGCTACAGTTCCACAGGCTGTAGAACAGCAGTGAAAGCCTGTGAAAATATTGTAAATATAATGTAAAATTAAGCTGATATTGTTTTTTTTAGGATGCCCTTTTTAAGTGGCTAAAAACGAACAAATTGAGGCAGTGTTTACCCAGCACTATTTCATTACATGTACATGAAGCAAAGGGTTTCTACCCAAAAGGTATTGCAACCAAACATTGTGATTCAGTTTATACAACTGAAAGCTAGTAAGTGCATCTTGAAGTTGTTATGCCAGATTTTCAAGTAAAGAATTAATTTATATGGGTACAAAAATGCAGACAAAAATTTCTATTTCCAGAGGTTTTCAATGAATGTGGCATAGCTCTTTTTCTGGTAGTACATTGTCCTTTCAATGGACAATTGACATATAGCTGCTTTTCACTGCATTCAGAAACTTTGATGTAGAAAACACTGAAAATTAACTGCACTATAGCTTACCTACATGCATCTTTGCATACTGTTTTCATTAGTGTATGGGACCCAGGGGGGCTGTATGACACGCAGTGGCAAGAAAGAAGTCAAGCGAGTCTCCACCAGACAGACACCTCTGCAGCCTTGCAGTAGGAAGCGAACCATTGGTCAGGGTGATTAACCTCTGCAATGGGCCAATCAGACTGCAGTTCAGGAGGCTAACGACTGCCAGGTGTGTAACAGCACGTGCTGGACCCTCAGCTGACTGGGTTGTCACCTTCATGTATGGAGATGAAAGAAAACAAAGCAGGCTAAGCTCAGCCGTGTCAATCAAAAGATGAAACGTGGCATATTTTTTATAACCACTTCCATTTGAATCTCGAGAAAGATTCTTTGCACATTAGAGATATAATTTACACCATTTCAGTGTTTAATTTATGCTGTTTTCTTCAAAGAATCACTTGAACTTTGCACACGGTAACATACATTCCATTAGACACATTGTTTTATGGGTTTTTCCCAAACCTCTCCAGAGAAAATCTTTCATTAAGTCACCGTATGACAGCAATATCCTCTGCTCTGAGTAACACAGTGTGTTGTGAAATGGGAAGTGTCAGATAAAAGTAAGACTGCGAACAGGCGACATGTTAGCAGATCTGAGGCCCCACGCCAATCCCAACGCACTCAGCTGTAATCTAACACGTCTTGCCTCTGTTAGGGGAGAAAGGGACACATTTTGGGGAGGACCAGCCCCAGAATCCTCTATGAACACTTCTCTGCTCTAAATGAAGTGCATTGCTGCAAAGATGAAGGCTGGTTTTGTTTTTGCTCCGACAAAACTCTTATCTGTTTCAATATTTTAACTCAGAAGTTTATTTTTGTAATATACATCACAGATAAGTGATGGCATATTTACATTACATGTGCAAGCTTGAACATGAAAATACTAATGTAAAGATTTTTTACTAAAAAATGTAAAGCCCTGATTGCACTTTAAGGAACACTGTAAATGTTTTATTTATGTTGATAACGATGTTTTTAAGATACAGTATTATAAAATGTCAATCATTGTAGCCTAGTTTTACTTGGAAACACTCTCAGATAAACATATCACAGCCATCTGATTCTTCACCTGACCCGACCTGCTATAACTCATTTCCCACGTACACAGTTTGCAGCTGTAATACTCCAGAGCATCGGCTCATTATGAAAACTGAAACTGAATCTGCATCAAAGCTTGAAGGCGTCAGTTTCACCTAAATCACCAAAACAAAAAAAAATCCCACTTACCCCCTTGTGGTATTTAGTCATGCAAATACTTTGGGTTTTATTTGTACAAGTTCTGTTATATCGCCATTGGAGACATTTGCAGTCACCCCTAATACAATAATGTTGAATTTCATTTAAGGTGCTAAATACATTTGGATGATTACCTTTGAAAAACTCAACATCATTGTGTCTTTCCAGAATATTTCGGGCGAAATAGTTGTGGGGAACTACATACCTTCAAGGGCTTTTCTTCTGTTGGCATTCGCACCGCCCGTAGGGACGCTGAAGTGACATATTGTAAGACCCGCGGTTGGTATTACAATAAAACTTTGGCTTTTTATAAGTGAAAATCGCAATGTTTCTCTTGTCCTATATAGGCTCAGTAAAGGTGTTTCCTCCTATTTTTATTTATTTTTTATTACTGTTTTAATTATTTTTATTTAGGTATTTTTTATAAGCCATTGTTTGTGTTTTGTGTTGTCATTTACACATTTTTAAATAGCTGTTGCCAGTGTTGCACATTGTGTTTGTAACCTCCTGTTCAGCAGTGCTGAGTGCTGTGTTCAGAGAGGACTGGCTTGTGTTAGCTGTCTTTCTTTTATGACTCCAGTAAACTTCAGTAAACTTGATTTGACTAAATTTGACTTGGCGTGTATTTGTTATCAGCAGACTCTAGGCTCAGATGTCCCAAAAACTTGGGGCAGCAGAAACAGCTCGGTGTCCAGGAACATGACTTGAGAACTAAACGATCACCCGTTCAAGTCCCTGTATGGAGTGTGGACTGGCAGCTGGAGAGGTACCAGTTCACTTCCTGGACTCTGCTACAGGGGCATTGATCATGGCTGATCCTGCGCCTTCATTTTTGCGTATGTGTGAGCTGTGTGTGTATGACGAATTTCCAGAATAGATGCATTTCGACTACACGTTGTCTGTCAATTGTGCAGACTGACTGTCACACAAGACAACATGCACGATTGCTGCTCTAACTTTCTTAATATGTCAAAATATCACAAACAAGCCAGCATCCCGGCTGGATATTAAAAGAATTAAATGGCAGGACACCAGCGTCTTCCCCAGAGATGTCATTGAGTCAAACCAAATGATTCCCCTCACAGCTTAATATTTTGGTTACTAATGAGCCGTGACCAATCACATTACTAAGTTGCTTTAACAGGAATAATCAGATTAGCATGCCTTGCCTGTTGCATTCCCGATCTGGCTGGGCAGATGTCTGTCCCCTGATACATTTCAGCATGAATTACTTGACGCCATTTCTGTCAATCTCTTTCTTTTTGTCTCTCATTCTTTAAAACAGACCTCAGGAAGAAGCACATCTTCCTCTTGAGATCATTACTTGGCCCATCTTTACATTACCCCACTTATCACTTGAGAGCATAATGGATCCTGACAGGAAAAAGTGCAGATGTCAGTTGAGTTGGGGGATTGTTGGTCTGGTAAATACGAAGCGCAGCCGGTAAACACAGCCGCAGACTATTTAAAGCAGCCTGTCAAAGTGTCACGCTGAAAATCCCTCTTGATGATGTGCCTTGGCGATCCGTCAGCGCAGCAGAGATCGTAAGAGCTCTTGGAAAAGGGAGAGTAAATGTGCAGCAGAGTCTGTTCTTTATCAGAGCGGCAGCAGACCTCATCCTTGACATTGCATGTTTTATTCCTCAGAATCAGGAATTAGCTGATAGGAGTCATGCTGCCCGTAAGTGAGGCAGTGTGTTGCAGTGTGGGTTTACTCTAAATTGGAAATCATCTCCAGGGACATCTGTTGCCTTTGCCTTTCTGACGCAGAATAATACTTCAACATGTGTCACAGATGACGTACTGTTCACACACAGGGACCTGTGCATTCACACACACACCCAAGTGCCTTAAATATACTCACAGGTCCTTATCCAAACTTGCCATATCCAGTGGTCATTTGGTGCCACTGATTGGACACATGACTCACCCTTCCATTGTAGGATTACACATATTGGTTTAGTGGCTTAGTGAATTCCCAAAAGTGACCCGCAGTCACACTTTTTCCCCTGCTGTACGAATCAGGCATTTACACAGCTGTCCAAATACAGAAGTCTTTCACGTTAAATGACTTTCTTTCCTGAGTCTCTTTCTTTGAGGTATTCAAGCTGCTGCCCCAGAGCTGCAAGCTTCACAAAGGCTGGAGGTGCATACGGGAGCGTCTAGCATCTCCCAAAAACAAAAAAATACTTTTGTATTTGTTACTTTCTCATCGGAAAACCTGAACTAGGTGCAAGGTTCACTACACGCCCATAGTCCCCAGTTGTCGAGACATGAACTCAGGAAATTGCTTTCACTGAAGAGGGAACCCTACTTAATAACAGAGACCTCATTGGCTTGCTGCTGCTTCTTGGATGTGCAGTCTCTTCTTTTGGGAGAAAGGAGGGAGCGTGAGAGAAACAAAGACATTTAAAGGAAAAAAGGGCGAGTGTGTGATGCAGCAGGTTGGGGAATGGCAGAGCTGTCAGAGGGATGTTGTCAGATCCGCATGCAGCAGTTCTCATTCACACCACGAGTGAGTTCACAAGGGGACACACCCTGAAGAACTCTGCTTCCAAGCTGTATATTAGTTTTTAGTTTTTGTGTTGAGTGCAGAGTGTGTGAAAGAATTCAGCATGGGGGTGACAGCTTATCAGTCCCATAGATGCGCTGTTTGTTGGAGTAATCCTCAGAGTGAAAAGATGGCAAGAAATTTGAATACTCCGTTGTCGCGTCTTGCCTTGCATGGATGATTGCCAGGTGATTCTTAGCAGCTGTTTATTATAGGGTCACTCCATTTATTTAGTGTGCATTTAAGGAATACTCCATAAAATGACAATTTGTATATCACTTAATTATCCTGCGTCGCACTGAATTTTTGAGGAGAACTTTGTTTATCTCGCATGCCTCCAAATGGAGCAAAGAATCCAAAAAAAGCAAACAATCTTGATGAATTGAAGTAATCAACAACAAAACTATATCAAAACATCAGTTTACAAAGTTACACAACACTCATGCAGTAAAACCTTAGTCTCATTTATCTAGTCGTATGCTCATTCTTTCAAAAAAATATGCATTTTCGCTAAAACCTTAATATTTAAAACACAAGTAGTGTGCATTTCATTGAGGAGGCTGTTTATGTGGAAGTTTTTTAATTAGGGATTTTTTTATGCAGTAGCCTGTGTTTGCTTTCGCTACCCAGCAGTGGAAGAGATGTGGATAACATACAGAAGAGAGCGGGGATCATCCTCAGCGTATCACATCAACATGGACCGAGGGGTGCAGCCTCTTCTGCCAAACATGTTGTATGCAAGTCCCCTCATGTCAGCCCCATAGCTTGTAATAAATGTTGTAATATTACAAGTTTTATTTATTTTTTAACCGAGGAAATCGTTTTTTAATCAGGCTTTGGCCCAAAACTGCTGCTCTGGTGAAGGCACAGGCCGGGCTTTTACAGAAACTTTTTGAGTTCATGTTGGGTCAGGTCTGATTTCTGGACCCGATCACAGCTCTTCTGCTATTCATCAAGGGTTTTCTTCCTTTTTGGGTTTGGCATTTATTGTTGAGACATGTAAGAGAAACAGATTTCCTGTCACAAATTCAGTGGAACACAGGGTGGGTAATTGATACACAAATGGTCAATTTAATGGGTAAAGTATTCCTTTAACATCAGCTTTGTGTAGCACATTAGACTCTGAATCAGAAATGCTTCGTTGATTTTGTGGAATTAGAAGAAAGAATGCGGCAATAGCGCCACTAACAGAAACTTAAACTTTATTAACACAAGTCAAAAAAAGAGATATCATTTTACTTTTAAGTCTTTTTTTCTCTGTTGCTACATGTCAGTTTGCTAGATTGATGTACTAATTTACTTTAGGCGATTTCATTTGGCAAATACTGGAAAGGTACTCTTGACAAAATCATGAATTCCCAGCTCAGTATGATGCACCAGCCTATAGATACAAGACTATATTTGAGGAGACACATATGTTATACATTGAGCATATTGTAGGCTCTGCACAGTATGCATTCTTGTGACTCGCTCTTTAAATATAATATCCTTTAAATTGGGCCTTGCTGAAAATATATATGGACTGGCACCAAAAATGTAGTAGTGTGCACAGTTTCATGGACAGAACAGTAGGAAATCTCAAACACAAGAGGACAAGACAAGGAGAAATATTACATACTTGGCGACCAAAGACTCATGTGTATGCCCTACTGGTCCAGCTTTGGATGGATGTATGTTTGGTTAAACAGGTTGCGTATTGCTCTTTTACTGTGTGTAGCTGTTTAACGTCAGTATTTGCGGTGCAAATTAACATACTGTGGACCTGCAGATGGAAATGTGATTCCCAGACATTCCTTAAACTACATGCTCTCTCCTCTCTCGGTCTCCGGGTTTCCATCTGTAATTCTCTCACATGCTCTCTTTTTCTTTCACACTTTATTTTATCTTCTCTCCACCCCGTTAATGTTGTTCCAGGTGTTCTACATGTACTCAATCACAACAAAAAATAAATATCTCTCAGGAGACATTTCTTGCAGCATGTTATGTCTTCTTGCTGTCTTTATTGCTTACACTGCTCTCTCCACCGTGCTCCTCTCCCCCTCTGATGTGTTTTCATGTCCTGACTCCCTCCTCTTCCTCCTCCTCGTGTGTTTCAGGCTGTTCCTGAAAAGCCACAGTGGGACTGCAGGCAGACAGAGCAGTCTCGTAATCCACGGAGCAGACTTCAGCACCAAGGACATGGACAATGACAACTGCATGTGCAAGTGTGCCCTCATGCTCACTGGTGGTAAGTGCAGCCCAACGGCACTTTACAGTTTGGATAATGTTACGTTCGTGTTAAGCAGAGGCCGCTGCTTCCTGGTGTAACTACGGCAAGTACAGCAAATCAAAGTCGAACCAGCACGTTCGTTGTTTAACTATGATGGATTTTTACCACAGTTCAAAGCTGCTTTAATTTAATTTTTGGCCACTTGGGGCCAAATCAATAAGCTATAAGCACAACATTGACATATTATTACCTTAGAAGTAGGGAAACATGTTAGCAAACAGTTGCTTATTTATACACCCAGCAAACACTGAAAAACATTATCTTTAATTTGGCCTTTGTCTTTGGCAAACTCACAAATGTCCTATATTCACTCTACTTGTAGATCTGTTTTTGGGTCGATAAATCGTATTTTCAGTATCATTGTGGTATGAGCATGGGCTATCAACATATCGCAAAAAGACTGCCAGAAAATTAATAAATAAGGAAAATAATTTCATTCACACAAGCCATCAAGGGTCCGAAATTAAAACCTGCAGGACACCAAAAGCAGCACATTTTCTGTTTTGCAAGTAAATCTCAGGAGGCCATCCACCACACTGTTTGGAAATTGTTTATTCCAAAATAGTCATTTACGGTGGCACTGCTTGTGTCATGTGAATCAGAGTGCAACATTTATAGAGGAACAGGGACTTCATGGTGCATTCAGGTGCAACCTTGTAAACTCAGTTATCTATACTCGAATGGCCACAGAGGTTAAGTATGTGAAAGTTTCTATATTTTTCTTGTAGTCTTCTGTTGAAATATGAATATGTCACACTCTGTTGTCCCTTTGTCCCATTTCTACATAGACAGATTTTAAAAATTACATAAAAGAAATCTTAAAAAAATCATCAGACTCCACCATATTCTAGTACAAGAGGGCCCTAAACACCCCTGTGGTAATTTAAATGATGTTTAGTACATTTTTAATAATAGAAGCTAAAATTATACTAATATTCAATCAGTTCAACATTGGCATATTATGTAAAATAATACATAAAAAAATCAAATCAAATTGTCAGAAAACTCATCCATAAGCTTGTACAACAGGTCCCAAAATACCTCTGTGTAAAGAAATAATTATATACTGAAGTCAAACCCAATATGAAAACATTTTGACCAGCAAAAATATGCATGTTCGAAATAACAACAACAAGTTTTTGTGTTTCTTGCTCCGTCAGACTTCTTTTTAGTAATACTTCTTGCTCTCAGGTCTCAGAAATTAACTTGGGGAGTACAATGTCATTATTACCAATAGAAGTCATGGGTAAAATTACATAAAAAACGCCCAAACTATAATGATATGTCTCTATGGCACCAACAAGACAATAATACAGAATTGCTTTTACGAGAAAACAATGGCACGATATAACTATTCCAAAAAGCAATTACCTCTGACTAGCTGTATGACCAACCTCGCAATGTTCATGCCCAGTCATCGGTTCAGGTCATTATGAAAACAACCTGCAACAAGCAACGGGCAAACAGGGCCACTTACACATCTATCTGCACCTATTAGGCTTTATTCTGCATCCCCTCCCAGTTGCACTGCGGTTGGAAACGTGCACATTATAAAAATCCCTGGGCGCGGCACCAAGTGTCAGAGAGATTTAAAATGACTCTGCTTCTCCTGCTGTGTAAGTGGAGCCCAGTGACCCTCGCTGTCACCTCATGGCAGCCCTATGGCTGAGTCCTGACCTGGTACTAATCAAGCATTTCTAAGCGCAGATTTAAGATCAGCGTTACCTCTGAGGTCATAATGAGCACAGTGGGTTAAAGGGAACTGGCATCTGATCACTAATCAACACCCCCACTCTGCTTGATTCATGGCCTGCCCACGGCCAGCCACAAAGGAGAGGCATGACAACATGTAGCCTGAGTCAAAGCTGGTCCGAGCCCAGCGCTGCATTGCATTATATACAGTATATCATTTGATTTATTCCCCATGTTTATAAGAGCAGGGCTGACTTCGAATGATGTAAGTGTCTGGAGTATACAAGAGGAAAATACTTCTCTGCTACATTTATGAGAACAACTGCAGCATGCTGTGTTAAGAATACGGAGGAGGACACACACACTGTAATGTATATATTTACCCAACACCATAACATACAGTAGAGTAACCGCTCTGACAGTAGGAGGTAAAGGGGATCCCTCTATCATGAGAACAAACTGCAATCGCTTTTTTTTTTTTCAAAAGAAGACATCTCGCCTGCTTTTACAAGACAGTAAAATCTACCGCCTGGAAAGGGAGAAGATACTGATCATAAATCCCGGAGGATTGCTGCTGTGTGCACTGAATGTTTATGTGTGTGACGGCGGTTGCGAGGTCTGCGGTTTATCAACGAGTGAGGGATGGCAAGTAGGAGACATTCGCTGTAGTTTGCATTGTTAAGAGGAAAAAAACACTGTCGCAATAAAATAAAACAGCAGGATCCACAACCCACACCGTGCGATGATATCACTAAACACCACACTGTATAAACTGCAGGACGCTGCTACCAGCTCTTCTACTGGTATTGAAACTAGCTTTCATTCTCAAGGCTTTTGCACACTGAGTCTGGGTTTATTCCGGATGCAACTATATGAGAAAAAAAATGTAAAAACATATTTGCTGCTTTGCTCCTCCACACTGGAGGTGCGTCCCTGTCTGTCGGCACTCTCTTCCCATGTCCATCTCTTGGCACAGCTGCTGCATTCAGGAGCTTAACTGTCCTCTCGGTCTCTACACTTCTACTCTCTTTCTGTTAGTTTGCGGTCCGTGTCCTCCTCCTTGTCATCATCATCCATGTTACAAGTGAGCTGTGTCAGTTCTGAAATGATATTCCTGCTGACATTTTCTTCACAGTTTCTTCATTAAACATCTCTGTGAAAGCTTTTAATGAAAGCGAAAAATGCAGAAAATCAAACCTCAAACTTTAATGATGGACAGTTTTGGATTCAGTGTGCAAACGTGACTAACACAGTGAGAGGTTGTATTTATTTTTAGATATGTGACACTTTTTGATGAAAAAAAAACAGACTTAACTGTAACTTGTGCTGCAATATTTTTTTTTTATATTTTTTTGCCCACTTGAGAGCAGCGGAAGGGAGCTGTGAACTTTTAAAGTTGACTTGCCAAACTCACGTAAAGATCGAAGAGTTTGGTACTAAACTAGCAACATTATATTTGTACCAGCTCTGTGCACGCTCATATCTCAGCTGCATCTCAGGGGCGTGACCTCGACCTGAAGCCGCAGTTAACTGTGCAGCCTTATTACGCTAAGCTCTGGTAACTGACTGCTTTGAGAGGGGAAAGGGAGGTACAGAGGAGTTCTACTTTATGTGGTGTGCAAAATGTTCTAAATAAAAATGTTCCTATTGAATAGCAATGTAAAAACTCAGACAGAGATGTACCAATAAATAGCCACCTGGCAAATTTAATTTCAATTTTCACTTCCCTTTTAGCTCAGTTTTGTTGTCCACCAACTCCTGAGGGAGATATCTGTTTCTTTAACCACTAAATGCTCCCGTATGTTGGTGAGCTTGTTTCTTAGTGTGTCTGATGTTTTTGGTGGGTAGCATACTGTTTATTTTTTAGAACTGACTTGCTGAAAACAGCTGCCTGCTGTGGCTTGAATCAGCTGAAAGTGAAAAAAAAACATTAAAGCTGTGTGCCCTAAAACCAAAACAGTGAGCTAAAAGACTCAAAACTGTCCTTTTGAGCTCAGGATAACTGCACAGTTGAGTGACAATTTCCCTGTGGATATGTCTCTACAAGCTATCCCCTTTGCATTAAATTCATTGATAATTTATATCAACTTTGGTCCATCTACAAAGATGTCAGCTGCAGTGACTCTGCTGAAAGAAATCCCCAGCTTGGGGATTATTCCTAAAGCTTTTTCAAAATAAAAAATAATTTAGCTGAACAAGTGCAATATCATATTAAATTCCCACGGGCGCCAACATCCTGAAATTATAATCAGCTGTGGAAATTTAAGGAGGTGTCCAACAGTTTCCGTGAAATACTGTGTACGTGTCGTATTATGAAGCAGCAATCAATGTGAACTTTATATGGGTGTGATCCATGCCAGCAACAAGGGCAGAACATTGCTCATGATTACTGACAGGTCTTGTGAAATGTCAGACTGTAGGCTGCAGTTCAGGTCTGACAGGAGAGAGGAGCGGAGCCGCCATTTGTCACTGTGTGACTGACACATGCCATGCCTCGCATATGTTCCACATCTGACAGTATGAGCTCGGGCGAGTAGTTCAGATATAAAACCTAAATGGCAGTTTACCAGGATGGAATAGATGTTATCTTTAGTAAATCTCTGCCTGCTGAAATGTGTAATACTAATAATAATAACAATAACAACACTTTATTTGTATGGTACTTCTTACATGTTCAAGTGTAGGTCAAAGTGCTTTACACAAAGTTGCACATGTATGAAAACATTTTAATGCAATTTCAAAGATTGCAAACAAAACACTCATGCAGTATAACAGGGTAGAAAAATAAGCAAAAGGCTGAGTCGTAAGGAGAGGAGTTGACAGAAGTTTTGGAAGATAGTTGTGAACAGGTTAATCCACAGATTTGGAGCATAGTTAGAGTAGGCTGCCTCTCAGTCTCAGCTGCTTCAGTGACCCCAGGCAGCGATTCTGAGTGTAGAGGGAGAAACAGTTGACTAAGTATGGATGTGCTAAACCTTTCAGAAGCTTGTAAACCTGTAATACATTTTAAAAGTCCGTTCTAAAAGAGGCATGAATCTCATGTGTGTCCTAAGTTATAAAATAAGTGTGAACACATCTACCCTTTCTTTTAGTACCACTATATACTTCAGGGGAAGTATAAAACGTGTCACCTTGGGAGTAGAATGAAAGTTTCCCATGCCATTCACTGCTCTAATGTGGCTGGAGCTCGTGCACATACACTCTTGGCTTAAAATAGAAAGAGGTGCAGAAAGTGTTCGGCAGCAGGTAGTGGCATGCCAATGAACCCAGTGACAGTAACACATTGAGAAGATAGCAGTGTAATGGTTCCTGAACCAGTGCCATGGCCGTGTGGGAGAGGCCATGGGAAACTTACAACCTTTACAAAGGACAAAACTTATGATTCAGGGGACTTTATCGACACCTGGACAAAACCAGAGCACTAACTTACTTAAAGGGACCGTGAAACGGAAATTAGAGCGTCTTTAGCTTCTGTACTGTTACATATTTAGCAGTTACATAGAATCTTTGAGTGGTGTACATTTACAAGAGGGATTTAAAACAAATCCTTCACACTTGATTGGATCGCTAAATAAGTTTGAGTGCATTGCTCAGCACGTTGTTGGCTCCATGCCAGGGCTGTGCGTTAATGTGTTAATTGCAATGCAATTATGGTATTTAGTACTGGCATAAATAAAGGTGCTCTTTCACTGTATGTGGTGCACAGCACGCACCCCAGAGCTCAGTCTCTGGTCTCTACTGGTGGAACAGGCAGCTGAGCTGAAAGACACTGACACCTAGTGGTGGTGGGAGAAGTTACAGGACTGTAAACAGCCGGCGGCTAACAACGGCGTAAGGAATAGCGGCATGTTTTTCACATCTAACCTGGTGAATCAAGGATTTATTTCGACCAAACAAGAGCTGGTGATTTTTGGAGCAGTGGACTAACTAACTAGATTACTAACAAGACTAACCAAGACGGTTTGGGTGAGTTTTATCATTTAATTTCTGTTGAGTTTGAATGAAGTGTGTTTTATGATGAGTCAACAAGGCAATTAGACTTCCGTGTCTTCCGTGACCAAAGTTGCATTTTAAAGGTATACAGTTGTATTTCTCTGTTTAATAAAGTTATTAGGTGTGAGAATACTACATTTTGTAACAGAAACAACAGAGCTAACAGTGATAACATGTTTACAATGCTATATTCAAAATGATCCCATAGACAGTATGCAGTATGAGTCAACAAACATGTGAAACAGTTGTAATGGAGGAAAAAAGATAGGGGTTATGATGTACAAATACTGTGATAGTGATTTTTAAATAAATATTTGACATATAACAAGAGATAAATAATGAAATTAACACAGGGATACAGGATTAAGACTGAAAAGATGTATTTTTTATTTCACTTTAAAGATGCGCCTGTTCTGCTAAAAGTCATCAGTGCTTTGCAAGTTATCTACGTTCTCTAGTTAAATCCAGTATCAAAGCTCAGCTCTTTCATAATCTTTCTCTATATTTTGAGTACCAAATGATGTTTTATTTTTCCTTATACTCTCTTCAGGTTGGTGGTTTGACGCCTGTGGCCCGTCCAACCTCAACGGCATGTACTTCACCCAAGGACAACACGTAGGGAAGTTGAATGGTATCAAGTGGCACTACTTCAAGGGCCCCAGCTACTCGCTACGAGCCACGCTCATGATGATCCGCCCCCTGGACTTCTCCTAGTCTTTTGAACTTTTAACTTCCAAACTGCTATGTAGCACATTAGAGGGACGCTTCCCATTTTATCGTCTTGTCTCATCTCATTTCGCCAGCCACGGGAGTCACCCAATGAATCTTTTTTTTTTTTTAACTCAACCTGGTTCTTCTGCAGAGCAACGGCTATTCCTGTGCTGCTGTTGCCTCGTAACCTTTCCCCTCAATAAACTGAAGAGCAAACACGAGGAGGAAGAAGCAAGACAGACGCAACTCATCTGTTCACACACAGATTCAAACTTTATTTAAAGGACAAATGCGTTCAGGATGCTCACGCCTGGAATTTGCGTACATTTTGAGCACGCTATAGCGTCAGTTTGTATGAATCTTCAAGCACGATGTCAAACCACAATTTTTCCATTTTTCAGGGGACCTTGTGTTGTAAAAATATGGAGGACTTGAACTCTTCTGAATGGACAGCAGCAATCAGAGAGCAGCACTGACTCTTTAACTGCAGGACAGAACTGATCTGGAAAACTCTGAGGACACGAACGAGAGACTTTTCTTTTTTTATTAAAATGTTGCTCACAGAACGCAGCCCATAAATATTACAATTGTATTAAATGTGTTTTTTGGTATTATTTTTGTTATCCCAACTGTATCCAAAGTAAGATGAAATTGTCTTTTTTTTACTGTACAGTGTATAATGAATTTCTGTTTGCATCAAGTATAAAACACGCGCTCTGTTTTGAGGTGGCCTTGAAATTGAAAGTGATGAGTTGGTAATAGTAATGAGGGTCACTTGCAGTGCTTACTGCCAATTACACACTCGCTGTTTTGACAGAGTGTGATTATTTTTAGAGTTCAAGATGTGAGGTTATTATTGGATTAGATTCTGGACTGAGATCCATTTGCTTTCAGTTATTGGCTGAGAAAAGACTTATACCTGCCAGGGTTTAGATTGTGAGTGATCACTTTACCTCTGCTGAATATAAAAAACAAGGACATTAATACAGACGCATTCAATTAGTGACGTATAACAATTACAGCTGTGTGCTCAAGAGGGAGTATAATGCACGTTTGCATTTACAAGTAAGGTGTATTTTCCAAGATGATCGTGAGTTAAACGATGAAGTACCACATCATGATGTTTCCAAAATTAGGCCCAAGGAATTAACAAGTTAAAAGTTACAAGAAAGTTGTCTGAAATTTATCAAAAAAACAAGAAAAGAAAATGGTTTTAAAAAGTAAACAAAAATAAATAAATATGTAGATAAATCAGTCAAGCTATAAGTAAAAAAGAAAAAAGGAAAAAATGTCAAATTAACTATATTTATAATTTTGTTGTTTTTTGTTGTTGGTTGTTTTTTTCATTATTAATGCCAAATAATATCTTTTTAAAAAC
This sequence comes from Plectropomus leopardus, assembly GCF_008729295.1. NCBI lineage: Eukaryota > Metazoa > Chordata > Actinopteri > Perciformes > Serranidae > Plectropomus > Plectropomus leopardus. The sequence continues at coordinate 7,226,308 of NC_056480.1, forward strand.
TAATTTACAGGTAATTGTCTGGTCACCTTTTCCAATTTTTTGCAATTTGTGGGACATCTCTTGCGAAATTGCTCATTGGCCTTTTAGCCATGTTTTTAAACCAATTTTTCTAGGTTTCAAAGGCCGAACTGCATATGAGAGGAGTCTGAATGCAGCACAAGAAGTGATGTTATTCCAGGTTTCAAAGGGTTAAGCTGCCTTGGTCAGTTTCTTGCAGTTGTTTTCAGTGAGAGTGAAGTGTTTTGCTTGCAGCTTTTGCGTTGTCGAGCAGCACCCTGAATGCCTTGTGGGGAAAGTATTTAAACTCAAAGCTGAAAAAGCACCCAAAGTCATTGGTGTTTTTTTCTCTGTTCATTCAGATGAATTAAGAAGTGGGCCTTCTGTGGTGGCGATGACAACAAGTGGTAGCCTCCAGTGTTGAGCTAATGTTAGCTCAATTTAAGGTCACTCCAGGTTTGCTGCAAGACATATCTGAACAAACTTTTACCTTAACTAGTTTCTATCATTTTACCAACCGCAGTTCCACCCAAAGATTCATAGCAGACAGTCAAACTGTCCCCAACTCGTCCTAAAAAAAGCCTTGACTGACCATCATCCAGCATCCATCTCCACAAACTTGCACTTGGACGCGAGATTGAACTGATTTGAATTTAGGTGTCAAACATCAAGGTTGTTTTTAGGTTATTTTTGAGGGTTTTCCTTTTATTTGACAGGACAGCTTGTAGGATCAAAGAGGGGAGAGACAGGGGAAGACATGCAGCAAAGGGCCGTGGGTTGGAATTGAACTCGCAGCAGCTGCATCAAGCCTTTGTACACGGGGCGCCCGCTATACCAGGTGAGCTGCTGGACGCCCTATCAAACATCAAAGCTACTGTGACCTTGGATCCGTCACCTTGAAGGATTTTTTTCTAACTTGAGCACAAACATCCATTTCCATAATCCAGCTCCATAAATAACCAATAGAATTTGTTGGTCAAAGATCAAGGTCACTGTGCCCTCAAAAAACATGTTTTTGGTCATGCCTCGTATGCCTAACTATGACAAAATTCTAGTTTCATGTAGATTTTCGGGTATAGATCTGCGGGGTCACTCCACAGCGAAGTAGCAGTCAGGCTAAGGACAGGTTATTCGAGGGTTGCCTAATGATTTTTGTAAACGCGGCAAAACACGTTTTGTCTGATCGAGGCAGGCTTCAACAAAAATGCAGCGCAGGGCCCCTCGCTGTCTGATCGGGGCCTTACGCTTACATTAAGCTGCCGTCCCAAATGTACAAAACTTTTTAAGACTGAGGTCAAAGTTCATATTACTGAGTCTTACTTGTAACTGCAAAGGACATTTATGAAACCCCTTAAAGACTAACCTCTTACCTTAAAACAAAGAACAGATCATTAACACAAGTTACATCCAGAAAGTTTTTCACAGACTTTAACATGACACAGCCTCAGAATTCAGCCAGTTTCTGTTTCTCATCAACGCAGCTTTGAAAAAACAAAAAGAAGCTGGAGTTGGATTTGAAGCATGAAATTAATGATTCCACCAAGTGATCCGTGTGAACACATATTTCATAACCTCCAGCTTTACAACAGAATCTACTGTGGAGTATTTACTAAAGGTACATGTGGCGAGAAGATAAAGTGTATCTGGAACTTGTAAAACTACAATCGACATGTTTATTAGCATACTAAAATTGTATAATTTAATGTGTGTGTACGTAAAACAGCTTTCCTGAGGAAAGCTAGTCTTTTTTTTCCTGTTTTTACTCCAGAAGTACAATGGTGTTTTGAAGTTGAGCATAAAACCTAGAAGTTAAGATAATAACCCTGGAGAAATGTGCCTTTGATAACTCTGCTTTTACCTCATTAAATTCCAGATTTGCAGATTTATTTAAACATTTTTTGTAACATGTGGTCAGTGTTGTGTTGCTAGATTAAATAAAGGAGCATGTGATGCACTAATGTTTTCAATCTGCGTTTCGGCTGCACTTTTTGTGCCAAATTGATGTGACGATAGATGTCGGTTGAAGAAAAAGTTACCCTCAATTACGTCTTTCTTTAAGCAGACGTGCTTCCACTGAACAAAAGCTTCCTTTCATGATAATATCTTCCCCATCAGTTTAAATCTCCTGATACAGATGCTGCACCGCATGTCAGGCAAAGCAGTCTTATTGCACAGAAAGACATGAGATAAATCACATAGATAGACGGACGTGCCTTCTTCCGCCTTTTTGAGAACCAAACCAGATGGTTCAAACATCAGACTCCCTCTCTGCCTGAGCTGTGCAGTGCCTTTTGTCTCGAGTGGTGACTCGCTCGCTAGTGGCAGTGACAGATTACCAAAGTGTCAAACGATGCTGTCGGGACCTGTAGTGTCTCCTCATATTTGACATTCCTGGGCCTAATCAGAGGTTAAACAAATTACTGCAGTCTGCAAACCACCACGTGTCCTTCAGCGCCGGCACTGACCCGACACCCTCGCTGGAATGTGTCCTATAGAGAGTCTGGAGTGTGAAGAGAGTCGGCACACGCTGGCAGACACCTATGAGGGTCTTTGTCCTCTGTTGGTGTGAGGACAGGCTGTACCAAGAACCGCTTTTAAACTGGGGGAAGTTTAGTCTCCAGTGGACGTTCAGGGTGTCAAAGCAAAGTGGAGTTTCACGTGTCTCCACACACGCACGCACGCACGCACGCACACTCCACCAGCTCCTCACATCCACAGCCAGGCTGCTTGGCTGAAAGTGGATCCTTTCCTGTTAAATGAGGAAGAGCTGAAGAGCTGGCGGGGCGATGAGACTCCCAGAGGGTCTAAGCTGCATGTAGCGTTGGACCTCAACCAAATCAGATATGACAGAGCACAGTACCTGCAGTATGAACACTCGGGGACATTGAATCCCCTGAAGAGACCACCTGCTCTCATGGAAATGAATACAAACATTGAAGATTCACAGAGAGAGGAAGTCAGAGTAAAAATAGAACATCTGTCTGCTGCCCGTTGCTTTAAATCAGATTTGATCATACAATGTCTTTAGATTGGACTCTTAATTCCAGTACTATTAATCAAGTACGAACAGATCTCCACCAGCACCAACTATGGAGTGCTGCAGGGATGAGATTTTTTATTCCTCCGTGCGGGCATTAACTGAGCCCGGAGGTATTTTGTTTTCAGGTAGTCTGTCCATCTGTGCGTACGTAGGTCTGGCCCATTCTTGTGAATGTGATATGTCAAGAGTGCCTTGAGGGAATTTCTTCAAATTTGGTCCAAATATCAACCTGGACTCAAGAATGAACTGCTTAGATTTTGGAGGCCGTATGTCATGTTCCCTCAACAAAACACCACTGGAATAACTCAATTGGATTTTGAATCAATATAGAAAATAATATCTCTGGCAAACAGAGGCGTATACTTTCAAATTTTGTTCAGCAAGATAATCTTCACAAGTTAACCACAGCTTTTATGATTTTTTTAAGCCTAAACACAACTGCCAGATGTGAAACACTAACATCAGCCTATAAATGAACTACAGCAGGGTCACATGACTGACTGTAATGGGAGATTTTAATTTTCTTCCAAAACACAGCATGAATTCAGCCTGCTTTTGTGAATCCAGTTTTCTTGTCTTTGTGATTCTCATTTATGGTATCTCATCTTTTTCCTATTAGAAATCACTTATCATTTTATTTGATTTTACGGAACAATTTTCAGTTTCACAATCGCTTCCAGTAAAGACTTTAAATGCCAGCTGCTTCAAACTTTACTAGGAGGCTGTTTAGCTGGCTGCATGGCTGTGCAAGGCATTGTGAGCGAAGAAGAAAGCCTTGTGTTTTGGCTTCATGTGACAGTGACATCATTTTGCCTGTATTTAAATTAACAACTTAAATGTTTTCATGTTGCGGGGCAATAACTAACCCCTGCAACAAAAGAAATCATCTGTTCAACCACATCGCTGGCACAGAATCATCCACCAATAAAGCAAACATTTTGAAACGCTAAAAAAGTCACTGGGGAATTAACTCATAAATTCAGAAACAAGTCACCCTGAAATCATTATACTACAGCTGACATCAATGTGCACAACTCCAAGCCATCCTCTTTTCACTGCAGTATAATCCCAAAGCAACTGTGTGGTCTCTGCAGAGTTACAAATTTTAGGGTTAAGTTATTCACTGAAACAATCGTATGCGCAGAACAGTGTATCAAACTGATGTCATGTCAAGTTAATGTATTTTAAATATTCCAAATCTTTAACAACATGTTATTTGATCTCTGAATTCTCAACTTTTATCAGCAAGATTCTTGACTTTTATTACAAAAGTGGTCGCCATTTGCACATATTGTCCAACTGTAGGGAGAAAAACCATTTTGGATTGTCCAGTGCTGGTTTGAGTGGAAACTCCTGTGGTTTAGCATAATAAATAGAGTAGAATAAGAATGTAAACGTCAGTCGAGGTGAGGGACTCCCTCATAAAGAAAAACTCAAAAGGCGCTCGATATGATTGATGGTCTGTGGGAGTGAGAATGGCACTCGGTGTACACAGAGAGTGTGAAGCAGAGAAAGGCTGCAGGTCCTGGCAGGCGCCGTTCAAACTGATAATATGAAGGCTTCATAACTGGATGAAAAGAGCTTTAAAGTGTCTTTCGCATGTTAGTAAAGGCAAAATCGGCTAATAAGGATCCCAGAGGGATGTTAAATCATGTTAAGACATCCTGGGAAATGACGCTTTTGAGCATTTGCTTGTTGGTTTAATTCATAAAATGAAGTGTTGTTTTATGTGTCCATTCCTGCGACGTGTTGGAAAATTATGGGAAACCGTTACTGACGTCAGGAAGCATGACAAGTCGGACAAAGACACAGAGGAAGAATGAACGCACAGGACATATTTTGGGGCTTTTGATTTCCGAGCTCAGTGTTGGTAACATTATAAAAGTCGATGTAACGAGTGTGAAGTGTGTGGCCAATTATTGCTCCAGAGGCTGCTGCGGTCAGAAGTAATGAAGTGTGATTGCCGACTGACGCACTGCAAGCCAAAAGCAACATGTTTTTATAAGATCTCTGGTAACAAGACCATGTCTCAAAATAAATAGGCCAGATGTTTTGCTAACACATTCAATATTGTTAAAATGAAGTGGATCCAGCGTGGAAATTGGGAAGATCAGCCTAATTTGTCCCAGTTTTTGATAACCGTTTTTCCTTTGTAAGTGAAATGATTTCACATGTTCTTTATAATTAAGAGAGTCATAATATCTCTCTTGTTTGCATGCAGTCCTCATATACAGAGCAGAGCACGCTTGCCATAAAAACGTCTTTAGCTTTACCACTTTTGTGAAGCACGCGCTCTCACCTCTGTTACCAAAGATTCAGCCCCAACAAAAGGGATAGTTTGAATGCTGAGGTGTGAGCGGAGGCGGTGCATCAGAGTCTGTAATCCAGGCTTGGCAAGTCACATGCATCCGTGTTGTTTATCGTGATTAGTTCTCCCAATATTTCTTTCTTTACCGCTGTATTAGGCAGAAGGACGCCTACAGCACGAACCACTGAATGGATTATTACTAATAAGCAAATATTGGCATGCTAACATGCTAAACTAAAAATAACAAGAATGGTTAACATTATCCATATATTGTTATGGTGAGCATGTTCGCATGCTTATGTCAGCATTTAGCTTTAAATGCCACTCTTTTCAACTCTGCACTTATGTGGCCGTAGTTTCCGATTTCAGAAGTTATTCTTCCGACTTCATTGTGTTCATTTGCTTTCATTCATTTCATTCATTTATTTCATGTAGATCATTTCACGTGGACAGCATATAACATTAACACCAAAACATGATTAAAAATTGATATTAAATACTGTATGTGCATCAATAAAAAAAAGTTTCTTACCACTGACAAAACATTGCTGTTTATGCATTTATAACATCAAGTCAGCAACTCCTGTTATAAAATAACGTTATCAATGTCAGAAGGCTCCCCTCGCATTCTTTATAGTTAAAAATGTACTTGCTTGCTACAGCTAACAGCTGCATATACTAAAATGTGCAACCATTAAAGTAAATGATAGCTACTAGGAACAAAATAACGAAATATATAACTTTTTAATGTCAATTATTGATGCTGTTTTCATGCCATTTCTGCTGCTCTGAAACGTCACGCAAATGTCACAACTCTGCAACTCAGGCATCACCAAAATTTTCCAGTTTCCCCACTCGTAATTACGACTTTGGAGGGCTGTTCGTGTGCTCATAACTCGTAAATATGATATTTCTGGGGAGCATGTGAAGGCAGCATAAGAACAGCATCACAGAGCCACTCTTGATGTTTTTTCAGCAGTTGTCAGTGACACAGAAAAACATCACAACAACATAAAACAGTGCCGTTTAAAGCCTCTACAACTGTAAACACTTGCCACTCCAAAGAGCTCCTGTTTTATCTTTTATCATACTCCTTCCTCCTCTGCCTCCATCCTCTTCATCCTGTAAAACATTGTCATGAAACCTGTCACATAAATCCAGACCAGGGACCTTTAGTTCTCCCTCAGCCTCTAATGACTTCGTCTGGCTCCAGCGGCGCTCTCTGTCATCCTGTCGTCCGCTCTGCGGGGGGACAAGGTTTCCTCTCAGCCTCCTGGCCGGCCCTCAGTGACCCCTGTATTGAGCTTGCTCTAATTTACTGTCTTTCCCATCTTTATTTATCAGGGCCAAGTGGCACAGCCAAACAATAACATGTAGCTCCTTCGGAAGGAAGTATTAGTGGATTACATAGTGGTTTACTTTTCCTGGGCCAGGACAGATTTGTGCGGCTGGCCTCTTTGTCGAGGTCAGCATTATGCAGAGGCTTCTGCAGCTGGATCATACTGTACTTTAGTGTAGTTATTTCAGATGATTTGTCAAGAGCCATATGTTTGACTGCTACAGATGTTATTGTTGATCGGCCTGGAAATGAAGAGACATTTAATCCATCAAACTCTGCAGACAGATGCTGAAACACCTCCTCTAACTCCTGCTTACAGCTGTTTGATTTACTCATTTTATAAATAAATAAGCTACTGCTGCAAACAAGATGATAGCTATGAATATCTCTTATACACGAGGATGTTGATCTGATCGTTGTAACAACAGGATTCCAATTATGTGCAAGATCACCCCAAGCATAACACAAATCAGCATCACATACAGAGGTCAGAGAAACAGCATTCCTGCACAATTAATGCACAATAACAAGGACGGCCAAAGAAAACAACATCCGAACCAGACATGGAGGGTAAACAAAGCAGCAGCGGCAGTGCAGATGTTGATAACCAGGAAACACAGGTGCATTTGCTCCAGATTTGGACATTCTCTGCCTTCAGTGGGGTCGACCACCCGCTGTACGTGGCCTAAATCTACAGAGCAGCCCTTAACTGAACCTGCAGCATGAGTGCAGCATGAGTTTTACAGAGTTCGTACACTCATGAAAAAAATGGAATTTGCAAAAAGCAATTTGTAGGCCTGGAAAGAAGGACAATATTTTCAAAAATAAATCCTGTGGGCCCACATGTTTGGAAAGCATGTTTTCTATAAAAACAATCACCAAGTAATTTAAAAAAATAAATAAATTCTCTAAAAATCACCAAATAATATTTTTTAAAAATGGACAAAATTCTTTAAAGAAAACATACCTGCAGGCCTGTGATTTTGGAGGGCATATTTTCTTTTTAAATTGGCCATAAAATAAATATAAAACATAGCCATTTAAAGTTGTATGCCTCTCCCAAAAAAGCCAGAATAAAAAACGAAGGTCCTTCCCAATGCTTAAAAATTTATTTGACATTCCTCCCCCGAATTTGCAGGCTGAGACAGAATGAAAACTATCTCAAGACATTGTGAGACAGCTATTATGGCTGCCTGCAAAGTCTAAAAGAAATCAGCAGATGGTTAACGGCATTTTAATGGACACAATCATCACTTTTAGCACCCATGGATCAGTGCTATTTGTGTCTTTTTGACAAGTGTTTGGTAATTTGCACTAATTGTGTACTGTTTTTTAATTCAGAAAGTGCATCTCGGGGCCCCATAATCCCTCTACACAAAGTGCACATTGTAAAGTCAGCCAAATAAATCAAACAGGGTGAGATAGTGAGATAGAATAAGTTGATTTAGCGTGATATAATAAACTGCGGTGTACTGTGTGCATCACTGTGCTTTAACTCATGTACAGGGCTGACAGCTGATTCTTCAGCAGAGGGGTTTACATGTTTGGGGTTATTAAATAAAAACATTAAATCGTGAGCTGAAAAGACCTTTTGTGTCCTTGCGGAGAGTTCAACAGCGAAATTATAGCAACCTCTGCTGGTAGACTGTCACCTTCACATTCACCCTGCATTTTTAAAATCAATCTATTATTTAAAAAGTGACCTTTTGTCTTTTATGTCATGCTGTATATCTATTCAGCTATGTGAAGAAATATAGAGTCATCGTATTCTTACTTACTGATAAACAATAGCTCTCTTGCTGTGACATTTTTGGGAGAGGGAAGGATGAATAATTCACTTTTCCACAGTCTGAAGAACAGATGGTGCAGTCTCCAGGTCCCCATAGATCTGCCATCACATAAAAATACAAGCAAACTCAAAGATAATGTGCCTGGGTGTGAAAGATGGACAGTGTGGCCTTAATGTGACATGTGACTATTGTTATTATAATATCCAAAATTCTGACAGAGGAATTATTGAAAAGAAAACATTGTCTTTACCAAAGCCACTGCAACTCAGTTCTGCTAAATGGAAAAAAAAAAAAACAACTTTTTTCGCTAGTTTCTTTTGTGTTGTTTAAAATTCCTGTCGCATGGCTGTGTGATTTTTTTTTTTTAACTTGCTGACACATGTTGCACGACTGCATGGCTTCTGTTGTTGATTATTGATGGAATTTTGTGACGTTACTCAGTGATGGATTACTGACCTGGCACAGGGGGCCCAAAGTGTCAGGGGGCCGCCCTGCTTTCAGCTGCAAAATGTTACTCAGAATATCAAAATAATACATATCGACCAGAAAGAGACAGTAAATGAACCTAAGGAGTCACAAACCTCAATGAGATATAAAATGACCCCAAAGGAACACAAAATGATCAATAAGAAACAAAATTAGCTCAAAGAGCCACAAATGACCTCAAAGAAAACACAAAATGACAACAAAGAGGCACAGAATAATTTCAGTTAGACACAAAATGACCCCAATGAGATACAAAACAGCCACAATGAGACAGAATTATGATTATTATGAAGAAAATTAGGGCTGAATTTGCACAATTGATTGCATCATGTACAACACACAGCCCATCCTTGATTTTTATATGGTGTGATTTATTATTTATTTATTTATTTATTTTATTTTATTTTGTGTGCTGTGTTGCATTGTATTCTCTGTGTTCTGTGGAGTATGTTGTCTTTTATGTTGTTTTATATGATGTATTGGATGTGTTTTTAATACTTGACGGCAACAAAATTACCCCTAGGGGGGGATAATAAATTCAAACTTGACCTTGAACTTGACAGCAACCACAAAGAGGCAAAATCATCTTAGTTAGATGCAAAATTATCTTTAGAACAAAATTTTCACAGACACGAAACAACAAGGAGACACAAAATAACTAATAAGAGACAAAAAGGTGACTAAAAGGAGACAAAAAAATGACCTGAAAGACACAAAATTACCTAAAAGAGACACAAAATGTCCTCAAAGAGACACAAAACTACAAAAAGTTTCTGTATGTCCTTTTGCATATCTGTGCCCAGAGACCCATCATCTCATAATACACCCATGACTTCACTGGCTGTGTGCTGTATGTGTATAAATACACTATATATACCATTTTCATTCAAGAGATTATTTTTTAATTAAATACTTTAATTTCACGTAAAGACACTAACCCACACCAGCTCCAAAAAGTAGCTTTCTCCACGTGTTGTATTTATATCCAGAGTGCAATGAGCGTATTTGTCCTTGTGGAGGAGCACTAACCCTCCTCTCACAGCAGAGTGTGAAACTGAATATATCATCGCTTGGTTTTCAGTTGGTCCTGTGCTGATGCTCGATGAGTCACTTCCACTCTCTGTGACAGACTGCCAACAGCTGCAACTTCATGTCTGTGTGCATGTGTGTGTGCCAAGTTCTATTTATATCAACAGCCCTCCTCTGCAAACACAACATAAAATACATCATGTATCTTCACATAAAACACAGCTCTTAAAACAACACTAAACACCCCCTGTCAAAGCTCAATTTAGCAAAGTATAAAGTGTGCATTTTCATAGTGCTAATTTCAGGGTGCATGTCGCTCTCGAAAAGTGAACGGGTGAATCTCACTGCCAGCTGCACTGCAAGATTAAACCCCTTCATGCGTAAGCAGGAGATCCTCGTCTCCTCCAGGTATCACATTCTCTCCTGGTCTCAAGCTCCTTGTTTCTTTTCTCACCTCTGATTAAATGTCTCCTTGTATCTGCGATACTCTCTCTTTAAGTCTTGGCTGCATCTGTGAGATTCTGATAGTGTCCAACTCTTTAATAGCTACAACGCTGTTCTTTTCTTAGGTGTAAAGTGTGATTTATTTCAGTATTTAATGCCTCTGAAGCTCTGTAGTTAACATCTTAAAGCCATTTTGTACTGGTGCTCAAGGTATCAGAAAATCATACACAAGGGACAGGTCACCACAAAATAAAAAAAACATACTTTTCTTCTTACCTGTTGTCTGATTTATCAGTATAGATTGTTTAGGTGGGAGTTGCAGAGTGTTGGAGATATCAGTCATAGAAATGTCTGCCTTCTCTCCAAAATAATGGAACTAGATGGCAGCTTGTGGTGCTCAAAGTGCCCAAAAAATTAATGATAAAACCCCACAAAACTCAACAGCAGTGTCCTTTTACAGGAATCATGACCCAGTTACTCAAGATAATCCACAGACCTTGTTGTAAGCAGTTTGATGGAGGAACTATTTACTGTCCACCAATTGTGGATGATCTCGAGTAACCAGGTCATTATTTCTGGAAAATTACTTTTAAAATTACTTCTCTACAGCCGATATCTCCAAAACTGTGAAACTCACCAAAACAATCAAGATTGATAAATAGCACTACAGGTAAGAGGAAAAATCCCTATTTCTGTTTTTGGGGTGACCTATTCTTTCAAGTTCAACTAAGAATTACTTGTACTTTACTTGAGTATTTATCCTACTTATTATTTACGTTTCGGGCTAATCTTCCTCTGAATTCAACTGTTAAAGTAAGATTTATAAAACAAAATAATGATGCATGATTATTATGCATTTGAATTTATGAGATACATAGTCTGAAATTGAGGGGTGCTCAAAGTTTTAATAAGTGAGTGCAAATTTAGGGAAGTAGCAACTGACTGAGAGCCACACAAGAAAAGTGCAGTTGCGAGTTGTCCATTGAAATTGCCAAATTTCTTGTTAGGGAGCACAGTGTGATGCAGTCTCATAGTAGTATTTTAAATGTGAGAATTTTAAAGTAAAGTGTTGAAATGGACTGTGGATGATTAAAATATAATGCATGCCTTTCAGGTCATGTTACTGAGTGCTGCCATTTGCTTGGCAGCAGCACTTTGAGCAAAAATCCTTTAAGTAAGAGATTTGAATACCTCCCCCTGACTTGCAAAGACAGTGCTAAGCAGAGTATGTGGACACAAGATCATTGTATTATCCTCCACTGTACAAGGTCATCTAAATTTGTGGGGGTGCTTTTATAATGTGCAGAAAAACAGCTGAGGTGAGTAACTGTCAAAAGATTTCCCTTGATTACTAAGAGGATGATTATGTTTGCATTTTGCTTGAAGATATCTGATGGCGGCAGAAAGTTAATAAGTTATACTGTGAGCACATATCAAGTTGCATACGTCTTTGGTGGTCTTTGTGTCTGTGCATTTACTAATTAAGCTTAGCACTCCCTGATCTATTGCCCTGTTTACCTCCAGTTACATGCTCCGCAATCTGTGATGAAACACGAGTCCGTAGGGGTGACCGGTGTCAGGGAAAGATGATCAGGACGGTAGCCTGGGATGACTCGAATACTTTCCACGGTCATGTTAGGGTTTGCTCTCCCCATTTTAGAGCTGAAGCTGCGAGCGTGAGGAGCAGAGGGAGAACTGGTTACAGAAAAACAAAGATTTAAGCAGAGAAGAGATGGATATGTTGTAGCAGGTCTGACGGCTGTTAAGGAAGATCACTTAGCAGGAGTAATTGTGCCTAATTTGACACATTAAGACTCGTAATTATGTCTGACAAACAGAGCAGCCAAAGGAAACCATCCACCAACAAGAACATCAAGAAGCTGCGCACCATCAGCATGGTGTGCAGCCTGACGGGCAGCTGGCAGAAGTGGGTGACGGAGAATGAGAAGAAGCAGGCCAGTGAACCCAGTGGCTGGGCTCCATTTTCACTGGGAGGACCAGCAGAGGTACCCAGAAAGACATGGGTCCCCAAGAAGCATCCTCGCACTCAAATCCAGCCAACAGAAGCTCCCCAAAACCATGCAGTCACCTCCAAAGAGGTTCAAAAGACATTAACTCCCCAAAAAGATGCATCCAAGACTGAGGAGGTTAAGACTTCAGCTGAGCCGTCAGCTGGCATCAAGGTAAAACAAGTGGTGAAGACGGTGACCAGTGGGGTTCAGGAGAAAGGTGCTGGTGTCGCGCTCTTAACCGAGAGGATCAAAAAGGAGTCTGGGCCATCAGATGAGGAGATTGACAGGCTTCTGAAGAAGAAAAGTTCACCTACACGCCGCAGAAAATGCTCCAACATGGTGTCATCTCTGACCAAAAGCTGGAAGCAGGTGGAGAAAGAGCAGAACGTTGGTAAAGAAGGAGCAGGACCAGGAGACGGACGCTCATGTGGTGGTGATAAAAGTGGACATCCTGACGTAGTGAAGAAAACACTGGACAAAGAGGATATTCAAACAAACAGGACAGAACAAAAAGACTCTGATGAAGACTCTGAGTCAGCGATAATGATTAAAAGGCCCTCTGTCTCAATGTGAGTACAATTGCTGCGCTTCATTTTGCTTTTCTAGGAAAGAGAGAAAGTTGTTTTGAATGGAAATGGTTTTTAAAGGCTGAAAAACAAGGCCTTGCCATTGATAATAAATTCTTAAAATATTTTTTCTTACTTCCTAAAAGGAAAACATGACTGCCATAATGACCATTTGTTTATTAATTACTCGCTACACATTATCGCTACTTTGTTTTTTTGTTATTGTGTGACTTTGGTGAATCAGAAATAACCCTTTAAAACCCCAAATCACAAAAAAACACATCGGTGTAGTGGTAGACCAGCAGCTCCTGTGTTCTGTGAGTTAAAATCACTGTTTTTGTCCATGGGGTCTGGCTTTGAACTGAGCATAGAAAGGGATGTCTGTTTGGGAAGTACTGAGCATATGACCGGATAAATGAGACTTGGACTCTTCTGCTCAAATTGCGTGAGAGTTTGTAAACTGATGTTTTGATACAGTTTTGCTGTTGTTAAATGCAGACCCTATGAGTTCAGTTTATCAAGACTTTTTTCCATTTTTGGATTTTTCGTTCACAGTTGAGGCATGCTGGAAAAGGAAGGTTTTCTTCACAAAATTTACATAACATAGGGTGAGTAATTGATATACAAATGGTCACTGGGGGAGGTGCAGTCTTCCATTGAGAAACAGGATACAGAGGCAAGAAATTTGACAGTGACAGATCAATCTTAAGTGTTAACCAGTGGTAATTGTAGAGTTAAATGCTGCTTAATTTGACAGGATGGACAGAAATTATATCCCCTGGTGCATGAGAAGGTCAAGTAGTTGTGTCTTCCAAGAAGTTGCAGTTTCCAAAAAGATCAAGTTTCTATTCCATGACAACTTAAAATAACACAGTCAAAAGTATCTTACGGTACTTTGGATTCAAACCACTGAATATCTGGAGTGGCAGGCATCCTGGTCTCATGTGTAAACAGGGAGGTGTCCTTGGAATAATGAACTTTACTTTTGTAATAAGTGAAGTTTTAAGGCTTGAAGACAACATTTTAATTTCATAATTTTTGAGTCATTGTGGTTTGTTTTCTTCCCCACATATCATGATCACTTCATTCAGAAACCTCTCGGTTAGGTCTGTAATGACCTTAAGTCCAAATAAAAAGGTATCAGCTTCTTACTTTTGAATATTTGCAGCTCCTTTTGCGCCTTGCTGGTTCAAAACAGATACTGACTGTATTTTGTATTTCTATTTATTTGTAATACAATCTGCCATCCCTCTCAGGTACAAAAAAGAAGCTGAGGATGCCAACAAGATCAACACCCTCTCCAAGAAATACAGCGCTGTGGGAAACCTCAAGAGCCGCTGGCAGAGCTGGGCCTCGGAGCACACCGTCAACCAGAAACTGAACCCCTTCAGTGAATATTTCGACTACGATTACTCCATGTCCCTCCGCATCCAAAAGGGCGAAGAGGGTTACGGACGCCCCAAGGAGGGCACCAAAACTGCAGAGAGAGCCAAACGTGCCGAGCAACACATCCATCGAGAGATATCTGACATGTGTTACGTGATCAGGACTATGGCTGATCCGGACCCGGATGGGAAGACGCGCATCACGTTTGGACAGCTGTTTGACAGATACGTTCGGATCTCTGATAAGGTGGTGGGGATTCTGATGCGAGCCAGGAAACACGGGAAGGTGGCGTTTGAGGGGGAGATGCTGTGGCAGGGCCAGGATGATGGAGTGATCATTACTCTGCTGGTGTGATGTTAACACCTGGGTCAGAGTTGTGCTGCAAATCCTCTTACAGCTACTTGTGAAATAACCTCCGCCATTATCAAGCAGGGCTAAGAGGAGGATTTAAAACACGATTTGACCTGGGTCTAGTCAATGGACGCTTGCAGAACAATATCAAAGGAGTATGGAGACTACAAAGCTTTCGGGCAAGTCTGTGTGGATTATCAAAAGAATATTTTGCTGTTATTTATGTCTTTCTGTCAGTGTTATTGACATTTGAGTTGTAGCTGCCATGCACATACTTTAAAAATGACTTTGAAGTTTTAAATCAGGAGCTCCGGAGAGTTAACGTTCAAGCTTTTGCCTGCGTAAGTCTCATACAGAGTTCTCACACGTGTCTCTTTCACCCTCTCTTTATGGCTTATGTTAATGAGATGCTTGACGATGTGTTAATGTACCAAATAACCAGCAGCTTCGCCGTGTAGCGCAGCGCAGTAATTCAAACACGGATTGGGTTTCAGTGCCTGAATACCTGCAGCTCAGCATTCATTAAACAGCAGCAGGCACAATGCAGAGGAACAGAGCAGACCACAGCACTTTTAAATCTCACGGCCTGCTCGACTGGGGCTTTAATGATTAATGTAAAGGGTGACTATGGCTGTCTGGGGAAAAAACTTTCCTTTTCATATCCTGTTATTGAGTGTTGGTGGAATCATCGGAATCTGTACAATTATACAGAAACAATGCTAAAAGCTACTTTTAGTGTCTGAGAAATAAGGACAAGGATTCAATAAACTGAGGATGCTTCCTGTTTTTTTTTTTTTTGAAACCCTTTCAAGCAGAAACATGCCACATTGAAGCATACTGTTCATTTGCAGCCATGTTGGAAGAAGCAGATGTTGGTATTGTACATATTTTCAAACCTCAAATACATTACATTTGTTTCTAAAAATGACATACTTCTGATTACATGTATATGAGCCAACTTTGTCATTGGGTGGTGGAGATAGTGGTGAACGGTGTGTCACCTAGGTAAGACCAGCCTGTTATTGTTCATAAGTTGTCAAATACTGCCACTTTGTCAGTAATTTCGGCCTAAGATACCAATGCAAAAGCCACCTGATACTCTGCCGAGCAGCATCAGTTTGTTACGTGGCCGAACAGACCTTAAGCAGTGTTATTATACACACATATGATACATGGATGGGCGGCGTCAAGTGATAACACTGTGTACTATAAGGAGCGCAAAGGTCCATATAGGCATGCAGAAAGGAAGGTGGTTGCGTCCAACAAACCCTGGACTTTTACTTGGAGCCCAGTGTATGCTTCCCATATGAATAGAGTCAAACCATGATGTTTTTTTCCTAAAACAACCATGTGCTTCTGTTAACATCCTGGCATTGTTAGCGGCATCCTGGAACATCAACAGCAGAAGCAGGAGGACACCTAGAGCGTAATATCGCAGTGGATGTCCACTGACCAAGTGCCGATATATGACAACTTGAGATGAGAATGTGTTGCTAAGACAGCTGCCAGTCTGCAGCTCAGGGTTTGAGACCAACAAACAGCAACACCTGTTATTTTTATAGCGAGAAATCTGCAACATTTCCAGCCGTAATTGTGGCCCCTCCTTTGGAGCACACTGGGCTGTTGTTGATCCACCTGCTTTTTTGGGCAATTTTATCAAACTTTATGAAAATCACACTTTAATTCAGAATTGTGATTTTCGGTGTTGTGGTGCATTTTGTTTGAAGTTAATTGAAATCTGTTTTAAAAACTATTTGTTGAGCTTTTCTCATTGTGTTTTCACCATCATGAGTGCCAGCACAGTCACCAATCATCCCAAAAGTAGAAACTCTTTAAACAATGTTTTTGATCCTCACAATTTATCAATCAATGGGTCCCAGTAACAGTTTGGGAATCTGACACGGTGCAGAAAGGAAAGTTTCTGTAGACATTCATGGTTGTTCCAAAAACTAAACAAAAAAATCCTTGCTGTAGATGCACTGTAGAACAAAACATCTTTTCTGGTTGATTTCCTGATTTCCTCTTCTTTAACACAAATTTGACAGTGTAATTATACTTGTTTAACAACTTCACAAGAACATAATTCTCTTTTCATTTCTACTCTTTCTTTTCTCTCTTTCTTTGTCTCTCTTTTTTAAGTACTCTGGAAGTTATGACTCATTTACACACACACACACACACACACACACACACTTACTGTATATGACGTTTATCAGTTAACAGAAAGTCAGAGAAACCCCTCAGACAGGCTGAGCACACCTTTAAACAAAAGAAGAAACCAGGAAGACAGCAGGACGTGCATACCAAGAGACACACCTGTTACGCAGCACACAGAGGAAATATGCTGAAAACAGCAGACTGTCTCTGTGACTGTCACCTACATTATCTGTTCATCACTGCAAGAGATCAATCATGAAATGTCACAGTCAAATAACGTGACACACACACACACACACACACACACACACACACACACACACAGGCAGGTAGGTAGCGGATTGGGCCCTGTGTGACATTTTTTTTAAAAACATTTTCAAATCTGTCTCCTACTACCCACAGAGATATTTCACTGTTAAAGGCGACCTATTACATTTTTCCTTATTTTCTGTGATAATGTTACAGTGTCGGATTTCCATAGTAAACATGGCCAGAGCTTCAAATAATGAGGTTTAACGCTGACAGGTGATTTTTTTCCATTTTTTTTTTACCTTCAACAGAGTCAGGCTAATTTTTGCTGGATAAGCTAAGCTAATCAGTTGTTGGTAGCTTCATACTGAACAGAGAGAGTTGTATAGAGCTTCTTAACTCTTAGCAACAAAACCAAAAAAGCCTGTTTTCCCAAAAAATTTGAGCTATTCCTCAAAATTATCATTTTTTAACTAAAATATGTTCCAGCTCTTGTGAGTGTACTTTTGGTCATTTTGGCCTTGTTCCCAGGGAGAAACTCAGATCTATCACAGGGTACAAGGTACAAGGTAGATTTATTTGTTACAGCTGTGTCCATGTGCAAAATTATAATGAAAATGTCTATTTTTCCTCTGGTTATTTACATGTGTGTTTGCGTATGCTTTATTTTTTTCATTTTCTTGTAATTTCTTTCTTACATTTCACTGCACATGTTACCTGCTGCTGCATGTATTTAAATCATTTTGAGTGTGATTGTAAATAAATGTGCTGAATGAATAAAATGATCATGTCTGGCTTTACCTGTAGGCAGGGCGGATTATGAGACATTTGGCCCCCCTGGCCACAGACATGCAAAAGGACCCACCACCTTATCTACACAGGAGCCAGACAGACAGACTTTGTGGTGGTTTTGGTTTTGCGTCTTGTTTTGTTGTTTTGTAACTGTTTGTAGTCTTTTGTGTTTCTTTGAGCTTGCCTAATTTTATGCCTTCGTAGGTCATTTTGTGTCCTGTTTTGCCTCATTGGTGGTTTTGTGTCTCTTAGTAGTCATTTTGTGTCTTATTTAGGTCACTTTGTATCTTTTTGCTGTTTTCCTGTCTCTTTTTATGATTAATTTGTTTCTCTTGGCAGTTCCTTTGCATCTCTTTGTAATCTTTTTGTGTCTCTTTGTAGTCAGTTTGAAGCTCTTTTGGTTTGTATATGATAATCTGAACAGCCTTACACTGTTCAGGTGGAGACCAGACCCTGACAGTTTGGGCCCTTGGACCTGTGCCTGTTTGGCCCGTTAAGTAATCCATCCATTCCTATAGTAATATACTGTTTATTATTGTAGTGATTTTCCATAAGGGCAAGATACACGGATACAAAGAGTGTCAGGAGCAGATAGAAAGAGAGAGTGTTTTTTAATAACTTTATTGAAAAACTACACATATATATATAATAAAGCAGGTCAACCATATTAAAAAATAATATGGGCTTGAAAAAAAGAAAAAAAGTCTGATTAAGTAAAGGAAAATATATTTTAAAAAATATTAATTGATGAATAAATAAATAAAATTAAGATTATTGACAGAAAATACATAAAGTAATAAATTGCAAACGTTTTAACATAAATAATGCAGCACTGGACTTAATATGAACATTCTTTTTCTGGGTCTGTTAAATTATACATTACGTTTCTCCATAACTGAGCAATTCATTTCCATATTTAGAGTTCATATAGTTTAAGGATTTGCAGTACAATAAATATTCATTATAGAAAGCTTTAAGGAAAGAGAGAAAGTGAAGTTGTTTTTTTTCTGCAAAACTGATGAAACTTGCTTTCCCCCCCTCACACCCCAGAAAGCGCTGAGCCTACACTTCCCAGGATCCTTTGAGGCGCGGCAGCAGCTGTGCGCTCCGGCTTGCCCGCAGCAAAGTGATGATAACACGCCAAACAAGGTACAATGAGAGCGCGTTGAGTTTTACATTTCGCCTGCTCCCTCGCGAGTGATGCCCAAATCTGTGGAGTAACATTATGGCTGTCGAAGGTAAGACGCCTCACCTCGCGCCGTCCACGATGGCACTTCCGTTTGTGTGTTTCATTTAACAGATAATAGTTAGTTATGGTGATAATTGGAGCTGTGTGCTGTGCATGCACGGATCAACACAGACTCAGTCGGGTCACCTGTGAAAGCTTGTGATTGGGTGATGTTTGCAGCTCTCCGCATTACGTACACTGTCCTGGTCATCTTGTCTTGTTATTACACTGTACAATAACGCCGTGCTGGTACATGATGACACGCCATAAAGACTCGTGTTAACGCGCAGCCTCTTTCTGTATTTATATTGTGTGCGTGCGCCTGGTTAACAGGTCTGCACCGAGCACAGGAGCGTCCACTTCTTTTGCATAATCATCGCGCACTCCGTGTTCTCTGGAGGACGCCGGGACACGAGGGACACGAGGGACTCTTTTCATGAGAATTAGTCTTTTAGATAATATTAAGCAGGCTTTTTTTTCTTTCTGTGGCGCAACAGAGCGCTCAGCACTCCGCTCATCTGGCAGCAGGTGGTGTGACATGTGGACCGAGGAAGTCACCAGCTCCTCCCCGTGATTGTCAAACACTTGGTGGTGTAGCTAAGGTGCTCGCTCCGGACATTAGAGGTGATGCTCGGACAATCTCCTCACCTTATCGGGGGCATCTTGTGGATCCAGAATCCGATGAGAGGTATGTTGGAGGGAGGTGGTGTCACATGCATGCAGAGGAACTAGCTTTTTCCTTCTTGAAAAGGCTTTTCCAGTTCAGTCCAGTGTGTGTTTGCCAGTGCAGGTATGATTGGTATGAGGCTGTGGCACTCCTGCATACCTAACCTAGATCAGGTTATTCATCTGAGACAGCCATTACAGGACATTTCATAGACGGTGTCCACACGTTGTGCTGTTTGACCTGAACCTGTCTCTCCTGTTTTCTGCTCTGAGGTTTACTAACGCGGCTCATGCTGTGTTTGCTGATCAATATTTGTTTGTGCTGGCATCAATAGAAGCTGCATGCTGCATGTTAAGGACCCAAAGGTAGATGCATGTGAAACTGCTTAACTCCTGTTTGACCCAATGCAATCACTTCTCTCCTACAATTTTACAGTTTTTAGAGCAGCATTTGTGCAGTTGAAAGGGTCACATCAGCAGAGGAGTGCACCCTTTAGTGTGTAGGTTTTGTTTCAGCTTTTGAAATTGGTGGTTTTGGTGTCCATGACCAGAAAATGTAAGCATCAAACTTTTTCCTGCATCCTGGTGAATTTTTATGCACCAAATATTGCTTTTTCTGCACCAATTTATGGTGCAAATGTTTTTCAATGTTGTGGTAATAAAAGTCCTGCATCCCTCATAGTGGAAACTATGCTGGCATTGATGCAGAGCATTGTTGTTGCTCTGCTGCATGACCTCTTATGTTTTACCATCCTGAGGACCCAAAAGCAGACACATATGAAACTTCTTCACTCCTGTTTTGCCAAATGCTATTCCAGAATCTCTTTCTTTTAAAATTTTGCAGATTGTAGTGCAACATTTGTGTCATGGAAAGAGCAAAATCAGCTGAACGGTGCACCTTTACTTGTGCACCTTCTGCTCAATGAGCACAGGTTTAGTTTCAACTTTGGGGGTTTCAGGGTCCTTCGCCAGAAAACGTCAAGCTTTTAATTTCCTGCATTATGGTGAATTTTTATTCACTAAATTATGCCATTTCTGCAGCAACGTATGGTGTAAATGTCTTTAAATGCTGTTGGAATAGAAGTCCTGCATCCCTCTTACAATGTTGACCTTTGCTGGTATTGATAGAAGCTGCATGCAGAGCGTTGTTGTTGCTCTGCTGCGTGACTTCTCATGTTTTCCCATGTTAAGATCCCTAAAGTAGATGCATGTGAAACAGCTAAACTCCGGTTTTCCAAATGCAATTTCAGGGTCTTTTTCTCTGATATTTTACAGTGCAGCCTTTGTGCTTAGGAAAGGGACAAATCACAGCTGTGCACCCTTTCATTCATAAGCATAGAGTTTGGGGGGATCCAGGGGACTCCTCCCCCTCAAGAGTTAGAACTTGTGCTTTTAAGCTTTGATTGTGTACCCAAGCTCAGTTAGGCCCAACTCAACCAGCGGGGTCCAGACCAGGCTGTAATTTTTCAGTATTTCTCTGGACTTGAATTGGTTTGGGTTCTTGCCAATTTAGTGTTTTCTTTCTTTGTTTGTTTGTATTTTGCCTAAATAGCAGGAGTTGCATTGGACTGAATAAGGACGAAAGAGGGAGAAAGAGGGAGAAAGAGGGGGGACTGTGAAAGAGAGAGAGAGGGAGAGTTATAAAACAATGGAGCAATATAGTGAAGAACCTGGGAAGAGAGAGAGAGGGACAGAAAATATGAAGAGAGAAAGCGGGGGGCTCCAAGGCGACTTGGTTGGCTGTGCTCGTGCCTCAGCAGGGGGAGAGATGTGTGTAACATTAAGTGGAGAGCAATAACCATCATCTGCATGCTGCCATAGACCGATTTATGCTCTCAAAGATGGAAAGGATGCTGAGCTGACGACAGACGACTGAAATAACAGACGAAAGAAGGAGAAGTTCTGTGAGGAAACGTGTCAGCCCTTTGCTCATCACAGATGTTTAAATATGAATTTCTCACACAGTAGCAATTAGTGTTTTCTAATCAGACTTGGACCTAAAACTGTTGCTGTAGTTTGGGTTCTGGTAGTGCTTGGACAGGAATTGTGCAGGTTCATGAAGGGTCGGGCCTGGTGTGCTCTGATCCGATCAAAGCTCTGCTGCTTCAGTAAAAACATGATAGTAGCAGAGGACTTTTATTTTGACAAAATTAAAGACATTTTCAGCAAAAATGTATGCATAAAAATCACCAAAATGCAGGTCCTCAAAACTTATTGGGTGAGGACCCTGAACCCCCAGTTGCATACGTATCCCTCCCAGTGTTGAAACAAAACTTACATCCTTGCTTTGATCATTAATTTACACCTGAAAGCCTCACAAGCTCCCACTGGAGATCTCAACTTTAACATCTTTTCTGTTTATACCTTTTTAAGATGCAGACATGTCTAATTACAAGTCGTGACCTACAGGTGTAAAAGAATTTGCCACCCGTTTCAAAGCTTAAATACGTCTTTATGATATACAGTGAGCACAAGATCAGCAGCTACACCACTGTCATCCTTCTAGCAGCATATCCTTCTGTATAGTTTCATTCATGCACCTCTTGAGATTGGCCTTTCAAAGCAGAAAAGAGAAAGGCGGCGCCAAAGCTGCCTGCAGATGCACACTTTGTTCCAGAGCTGAATGGTTTTAGCTGTTATCCAGTTTTATCCATCCCTTCATCCCCTTCTCTTCTTCTTTTTATCCGGGCTAACAAAGATGAATAAAAATGGTGCATTTTGACAGTATCTCTTTGTTAGATATAATAGCTTTAGATAAGCATCCTCTCAAAAACTGTGGAATTCCAAAATTATGATACGATTTTATCATTTTCATCTGAAAGAATTCACATGGCGTAATGCACGAAAGCCATTTAGCAGCAGAATACACTTTCTGAAAGCTTCCACTTTTGTTTCTTTTGTCGTCGTTGCAGAAATGCAAACACAAAGCCGCGAAGCATCAATACAATTTGTGACTTGAGCAGCTCAAGGAGCTCTGGGACAACTCGGTGCTTTCAGTCGTGATTCACTGACTTGTGTCACTGAGAGCGATGAGTTATGAGTCACGTCCCTCTCCCCTGAAGCCGCTATATCTAATATGTCTACCAGAATTTGGGAGAAAAACTGCACTTCTAAACACACACTGTGGATCAGATTTTGCTAGAGCAGCCAAAACATCTTTTACATCCCTATACTGTGGCTGAAATATAATACTTTAAAATACTCGATCATATTGATGATGGTGCACTGCCTCAGAGAGAACGTCAGACTTAGTGTAGTGGTGGAAAATGACTCAGTGCATTTAGTAAAGTACATACTTTGAGGTACTTTGCATGATTGTTTCCATTTTCTGGTACTTTATACTCCTACTCCTTAAAATTTCAGATTACTTTCCAGATTTAGATTTTACAGGAAAAAAACACACGCTTGTCACCCTTTCTTGTCACATTTTAGACGTGTTTAAGTTGTTTGTAGCTACACCAAAGAAACATTTCCCATCTAAACTTTTCAGATGGTTTTGTTTAAATAGCTAATTCAAAGTCCAAAGAGGAAAAAAATACATAGTATTTCTCTAAACAATGTAGTAGAATCAAAGATAAAGTCCGAAAAATTAGTATAAATATGTGCAGCAGAACTTTTTCCCCTCCTATTTCCAGCCTCATTAATCATCATAATGTTGTCACAATAGCAGAATTTTAAACTTTGATGCGACACTAGTGGAAATAAAAGGAACAATACTTCTTTTGATACCCAGGAAAAAGAAAAAAATATGTCCTAGGCTTGCAAATTTTGAAAGCTACAATGTCGTGACGAGTACTGTTTTCCCCTTCTGAGTCTGTGTGTGTAATCATGGCGAAATTTTGTCCTGGCGACCCCACTTGTTGTGGGAAGCGCCACAGAATTTGTTTGATCGCTTTGCCAGGTGTTTAGATCTGTGCGAGGACAGATTTTGTCAAAGTGAAAAATGTTGCATTAAAATGCAGTCATGAAAACCTCCTGGTGTGTAGCTGAGATCAAAATGAAGGCTAAGTTCTGAGTGGTCCAAGCAAGAGCACCTGAAGTGAGGTGGTAGGAAGCAGGAAAGGGGCCATTGCTTCGCTTTGTGTTGCAGATTGCTGTATCGTGGCTGTAGTGAACCCATCGCCAGATGGTCTGTGGTTTTTTCTCCTAATTAGCAACCTGCACACAGTGCTGGTACAGAGGAAGTCACTGAACACATACCAATGTGTTTGAGGACCAGCTGATTTTCTTCCCTGTTGTTTCTGTGAAGCCTTGGGTTGAATTTTTTTTAATAGCTTCGGTACTTTCAATACTATCATTGGTATAGTTAACAGAGATAGTTTTGATTTTAATATATTATCAACAATGTATCTAAGTATTTGCACTTTTGACAACCTTATCTCACGAGTCCTCAGATTTTTGAACCAGTGGGCTACTACATACCTGTATATAAAATAGTTCAAATTATTTCCCCCTTCACCAGCTAAAACTGCAAAATACTGTTTGCACATTGATGCATCAGCACAGTTTATATTAACATTTCAATTACAGTCCATTTTTCAAGAAAACCAGTATTTTTATGTTTAATAAATTAAGTACATTTTGCTGCTAAGAATGGAGTATTTTTACCTTGTTGTATTGATGCTTTTAGATCTGAAAACTTGTTACAGCATCTCTACCGTCAGCTGAATTCATGATTTGGACGTTGCTCTGAAACTGAGTGGTTCACTGAAAGGAAATGAGTGAGTGATTAATGGGACAGTCGAATCTTTTGAAAAGAGAATGACATTGTTTAGAGCTTCTCAGATGGGAAGTCTTACATTACTCTTCACCAAGGGGTTTGTGGATATTTTTAGACCAAAAAGCAAATAATCAAATCAAAAAAGAAAGTAAAGAAGGCATGTACGTGTATCATCCTACTTCTGTTGTTTCTCCTCTCTTTGCCCTCAGATGACACTTGATTGGTTTTCATAGTGCAGCATACTGATCTGCATTTCTAAATTTACCACAGTAGGCTTAAAAATCCAGCTTTTTTTTCTTAGTGGGGCTCTAATTAAAACTGGTGTTTATTTCTCTGCGGTAAAAGCAAAGCTCTCCCTGTGGATCGGACAAAGCTCCCTGCAGCACCATCACATCTAATTCACGATGTGACGTTTGAGAGAAATCACAACAACTCTGCAGTGTCACTGTTTTCTGTTCCAGTGCTCCACCAACCCCTCTAAGACACAAGAATATAGGTCAGCTATTTAATAATTTATAACACATGAGAAGACAATAAGCTCTTTGAGAAACTAGCACTTTGGAGAGTGCCTTTCGCCGTTTGAGCGCTACTTTGAAAGGCACTTTCACTTAGATGCTTTTGGCAAATTCAGTCTGTGCAACAGGAGAAAAAACTCCCCACAAATTTCTGCAAAGCTCCGTACTGATAAAACTTAAAGTTCGATTTACACTCCAGAGAAAGAGATAGAGGATAAATCAGGTTCTTTATAGTGTGACAATAGCTGCTTTTATCAAAACTCCACATCATAATCTGTTCACCACTTCTTTGTGAGAGCATCTTTTTTGTGTTTGTGAAAATGAACGTCCCGTTGCATGCTCTTTTTAAAGTCTAGACAAGAACGTGTATCTGTAAGACAAGAGTCTTGGGGACTGTTACATCATGTGGGACAGTAAATCTGATGCCCTCTTTGAGACGGATAACATCATCTGTTAGAGAGGATGTGCGGTTTGGTCAAACCCCCCTTACACGTATTACAAGTCAGTGGCACCTGTGTTTGGAAAACATAACTAATCACAGATACAATACAGATTCATATCGGTTTTAATTAGGGGTCGACGGATTATCGGCCTGGCCGATTATTGGTGCTGATATTTGGAACTGTATCTGTGTTTTATTTTAATGATTGCTGAAAAAATGAATTAATTAAAAAGTGCAAAGAAAGTGTCAGCATGGAAGGATTTTGTAAAATCTCAGGGAGCTTTTTTTAAATTTATTCACTTGTTATATAACTTTTCACTTGACATTATAAAAAAAGTTGCTGTGAACTTGCTGTGGCTTATACAGTGTTGAAAGTTTCAGTTTAAAGGCATTTAAACAAAGCTTTGTGCTGGAGTTTGTTAAATTCCAAATTCTAAATATTGGCAGAAAGGTTTTCATTTGTAATGTAAATCCATATTGGTTCCAAACATCAGTTATCGGTCTCATTAATTACTAATAATCGGTATCGGCCATGAAAAACCAATGCCGGTCGACCCTGAATTGCAGTATCGAGATTATTGTTCAAAAATGAATTTATATTTGTCTCCATATCGTCTATCCACAGCACAATCCAAAGTCATCTGTCAGTGCACTTGGTGCTATCAAATAAGCACCGAGTAGATTACCTTGTAGCATGAATATGTTAATTCTACTGTTTACTTTGAAAACATCAGGACAGAGGAGCAATTTATTCCTGCTGCGATAGCTCTCCAGAGTTTGCCTCAGAGGAGTACAATTATTTTTTTTTTATCCTCTTATCAGCACCTGTAGCAACATACCCTCGCTCACACAGCCTCATTTTTATACCACAGTGCTGTTTGAGGTAATCCTTTTTGGATTTATTAGACAGTTGACAGCTTAGAGAGAAACAGGACACAAGGGGAAAGAGAGAAAGGGAGAGAGAGAGGTCTGACGTGCAGCAAAGGCCCCTGGAGGAATCTGACCTGCAATGTTGTGGTTGGATGGTAACCACCCGGCCACCAGTTTGAACAAATGCTTAATGTCATTATTATGTCATATCAGGCTGGCTTTAAAAGGGTACAGGACCTTAGGGCAGTAATGACGGGTTAGATTCATAAATATATGACAGGAGCATGTGGTTATGCATGTAGATACAAATAGAAAAGAGCCAAGAACTAGACCCAATGTCCAGCCATAGCAGTGTTTACCCCCGTGGCGGAGGTTGTTCATTTCATTCCTCCTCTCTTGCCTCCGTGCGTCAAGCCTCCTTGATATGTCCTGCCCTGCTCCGCCTGCCTGTTCACCCATTCAGAAAACTCATTTCAAATCCATCCCTGGGATCCGGCCCGGGAATAGAATTAGTGGAATAAACATGTTTATTTGAGTCGCTGGAATTGGATTACATCTTCGTCAGGCTAATCAGGAGTTGCTACGGTGAGGCAGCGTCTTCCCGACCTACTCAGCAGGAATGGGATTAAGATGACAGAAGATGTAGCAAATGTCACAGGAGAGCGGTGTTGTGTAATCTTCCCTTGGGTGGACCTACAGCCATCTTTGATGCAGCATGCCAAAGTGCTGCTGCGTGGAATTTAGAGTGAGAGCTAAGCAGAAAATAAAAATAGAAAATAAGAATAGAAAAAAGTAGTAGTGGGCACAGAGTTGTCCTGTAGCAATGTCAGCATGCTCATACTAGATCATCGACATCGTAAGACTTGCATCTTTTACCTTGTAGTAAGTTTGGTCATTGAAATCACATGTCTCAGGCCTGACATGACACACTGTTTTGGGGTAACTCAGGAATGTATGCAAATTAAGTCCACTTGCATAAGTAAGATACCAAAATGATAAACACCAAAAGCTAAACCGTATAGCAAAATGCACAATTAATCTAATGTTGACCATTTAACACAAGAAAGCATCACTTTTGTTGTGGGTGTTTTCTTGTTTATTGTAAAGTTTCCAAAAAGTAGACCTGAAACAGTTCTCCCTTTTCATATCACACCTGTCATAGTAAAAGAAGCACAGTTACATTAACTACATTAATGGTGGCTTAGTTAAATGTTTACTAAATTATTAAATTGTAAAGGCATTTTTCAATTTTTCAACACTTTAATGTCATAACTTTGAAAAAAACAATGAATTATTTGCCATATTTTAGTTCCTTTGGGCTGTAAGAACAGAAATAAAAGCAGACACCATCATTTTTTTTTCATTATAGGCCTCTATCAAACTGTTGAGATGTCACTTCGTGGTAATGATAAAAGAGAACAAATAATGAATTCAAAATTACAGAACCTAAACTGTTATAATGCTTGTTATAAGTTAGTAAACCAACGTATATCAACTTGTTGCCATGGAATTAGTACACTCATTTCCATTAATTTATTCTAGATAATTATCATTACAGTACTTTGAGAAACATTAAATATATATCAGCAACAATTGATATTTATCCTTTTTTATTTCATAAAAATTGTAAACTTATCTTTACTATAAAATGGCAATTCATCTGTTTGGTTGAGTATGGCCATAGACAGTAAAAAACATTATATAGGCCTTCGCTTCTCTCTGTGTGGTTACAACTGCTGGGTGTTGTCTGGTAGAGAGAAAATAGTCCCTACATGAAGCCGCTCACAACAAGGTCTGTGCATTATCTAACTGGGTCGTGATTTATAGGAAGAGACGTTGCTGTTGAGTTTTTCAAATGTGTATTTTTTTGGCACTTTGAGTAGGCTACCACAAGCCAAGTAGTGTCTAGTTTCGTTATATTGCAGAGAAAACAGACATTTCTACGGCTGATATCTCCAACACTCGGCAACTCACACCAAAAAGAGCTAGACTGAAAAGTAGCACTACAGGTAAGAGGAAAAATATGTATTTTATTGTGTCTTTTTAATGCCTCTTACATTGGGAAAGGAGTGTTGGATGAACTATTAGCCCTCTCATGTTGTCCTTTTAATATGAAAGTACAGCTAGCAGCCCGTTAGCTTTTTTTAGCAGAAACGGGGAAGCAGCTAGCTTCTTAAAACATGTTGTTTTTACATTTCAATCTTTGCGCTGATTAAACAAACCAGGTTTAACATGTGATGTAATGTTTAAAGGTGCTTTAGGTGGATTTTACTACCTCTGTGCAGAGCCAGGCTAACTGTTCCCTGGTTTTAAGTCTGTTTTGCTAAGCTAAGCTAACTGGCTGCTGCCGTTAGCTTCACTTTTAGCGCACAGAAGTGAGAGTGAGAATCAAACTTCTCAACTTATCAAAAGCGAGGAGGTGAATTAACTTATTTCCCCACATGCTTCTACCAAAAACTACTCCTCATTTTTAAATTGAGAACAATAGTAGTGCTAATTCTGTACCGTAACTTAACAAAACAGAAGAGCAAGTAAGTTTGATGTAATCAGTACTTGTGCTGCCTTCATATCAGCTTCTCAGAAATATCGTATTTACGAGTTATGAGCACATGAACAGCCCTCCATAGATAGATAGATAGAAAATTGGGAGATTTCTATGATACCCGAGTTGTGGAGTTGTACCGTTTGCGTGTAGTCTTTGGACAATGGTAAAAACTGACATATTTCGTTATTTCGTCCCTAGTAGCTGTCATTTACTTTTAGTAGTTGCACATTTCAGTATATGCATCTGTTAGCTGTAGCAAGCAAGCAAACTTTTAACTTTATAGCACGCCAGGCAAGTATACTAACACTGATAACGTTATTTTATAACACGTGTCTGCGATTTGACGACATAAATGCACAAACATGGCAGGGAAATGGTAAGAAACTTTTTTTTAATTGAATTCACGTATTAAATATACATACATACATCACATGTAAAATGTGTCTATTCATGTAGAGTGACCTTGATAAAATATGAAAATATCTAATTTATAAAACATAAAATAATCAATAAACTGGAAACAGCTTTCAAGCTGGTGTTTCAATGCTCATAGCAGTAAAATGCAAACCAACTTTGTAGCTTCCATGTTGTTCCCACTTTTCGACCTCAAAGCACATGAATACAACAAAGTTGGAAGAACCACTTCCCAATTTGGAAACTACGACCCTCTGACATTACATGATTGCAGCATTGTTCTGGGAATACTCCAGTAGCTTTGAGCAGAACCACATTCTTAAGATTAAAAAAAAAAATAAATAAAATATTAGCTTACATAACCACAGCCCAGAATACTGACACAGCCCAGTGAAGAAGATTAAATTCAATTCTGAAGCGGCAGTGTTGCAAATCGTAGTTATTTTCCTATTCATGTCACACCTGAAGTCTTCTCACTCGCTGTCACCTGTATACTCGGGATGCTTTGTGCTACAGCTCAATCAACTAGAATTGTAAGCCACTTACCATTTTTGCACTTGACACATTTGCACAAACGGAGGCACATTCACAGTGATCAAAGAGGGTAAAGGTGTAGATTTTCCACATTTAGATCTGTTGAATATGCAGATGCGTGACGGCTCAATGATGAGAAGAGTACTAGTTTGTGTTTTTTTTGTTTTATGCAAATCCTCCGCAGCGTCCGACCTCTGTTTAGGACTGTTTTTTAATGCACTGCAACATCAACCTGTGTGGCAGCGCGGGTCTTTGTCAGTGTCACCAAACAGGACAGAACAAAGTCTTCTGTACACCATATCTTTATCGACCTTCATTGACGTACGAGCACGAGGCAAATTGAACTCGGGGGAAAGAGATAAATATTGCTGAAGGTTCCAGTCGTTCATCGATCACCTCACCATTGTAAAGCACTTCCAGGCTTTTGTGCGCCTCTCCTCTCGCTCACAAACGACAACCTTTTGTGCTTTTTGTGAAATATTCTGCATCATTTGGCACCCCGCTGTGTCGAGTGCAGAAACTTGGCGGTGTGTCAGCGCCGGTCCCTGATGACCATGAGGTTCTCTGGGCTCTGTTCTTGCTGACTGATTGAAGCTGCAGATCTGAGGTAGCTTGTGTGTCAGTGAGTGGGCACAGATGGAGGGAGTCAATGTCAGGTGAAGACTGTCATTTTCTGGCAGGGCTGCAGAGCTGAATCTTTTGACGTCTTTTAAAGTGGAATGAGTACAGTGTCGAGTTTTAGACTGCAGTAATGTTCACACAAGGGATGTCAGTTAATGTCTGTTAATCAGTTAATATTTTTGACTGGGAATACTTGACAGTATATAGGTTACTTTTACTGCTCTTCAGTTCATTGCACTGCACACCAACTGCATTGTTAACTTTGTTAGCTCTGTTAGCACCGTAAGCAGTGTCAGCATGGTAAGTGGTGCTAACGTAGTTAATAAAGTTCAGACCGCGACTTAGCGACTTAATCAGTCCACTACTCTTCCGCTATCAGCACGGGGTCTCTCCTCCTCTGCTCCCTTGTGCTGTGCAGTAGGTGTGGTACATATAGGAGCAGAGGAGACCGCACTCGCAGTTGTAGTGAGAATCTGTTATTATGTTGACATCCTTGCTTTCTGGATTTAAAAGATCGAGGAAGTGGTGCACTGCTGTATGTGCCAAAGGTCTCATTTAAATGTTTTATGGAGGATTTTCCTATTGAATGTAATGCACCGAATACGCGATGATGTCACAAAACACTTTTGGAGCTAGTGCTAGCTACTTTGATTCAAAAAGACTTGGCAACAGTGCTCACCTGAGCTACCTGGGGGGAGACTGGGGATGGGCTCATTGTTTCGGCAGCAACGCCCTCCCAACACTACCCAATTGCGAACGAGCTAGCTAACTAGCTCCCACCCGAGCAGCATGGAGCAGCAGAGGCTAATACAAGCTAACCGATGGAGACCAGAGGGTGGGCAGAGAGCAGTTTTTCTGCATGTTACTGTAGCTAAATGAACTGATTAGTTATCGTTTGATGGGTGTTGGGCTTTTGAAAGGAAAATTAACAAAAGTGACATCCCCAGCTCATGCATATTGGTTCTCTTAGGAAACGTATGTTGTCATGGCGGAGTTGCAAGGCCATTCAAGTAGAACATGTTCTTGTAGTGGTACTCTAAGGAGCATCCTACTATGTCAATTAGGGATGCAACAGTCTGATATGAAGTGTCCTCGTACGAGTATCAGTGCGGTACGGTCTGAAAACAGCTGCATGGCAGTCTGAATTCACATTAAGGTGTTGACCAAAACAGTTATTTGTAATTGTTCCTTTTGATGTGTTTGGAGGGGTTGTGGCAGCAGAGCTAATTACAGCACTACTAATTAAATCAGGCACTTGAAGAAAACAATGTGAAGGGCTACAATGAGCTCAGAGCAGATGGAATCTGCAGCAAAGCACCAAAACGTTAAAGGGATGTTTAGTATTTCTGTTAAGTACAAAAATGTGCTGCAGCATCAAAGAAAAATTCTGGGCAAATTCACATTTGAAGGTGCATGCTGTAGTCACAATAGTGTCTTCATGATATTCATATATTGAGCAACCTATATTGTCTGTGTTACTGAGATACTGAGGAACTTGGCTCAGTTAAATACACAGATGACTCAAATGCATGACTTAGAGGCAAAAAGTTTACTGTGTTGATGGTCAAAACAAAAACAAGGTTCAGCAGCAGACAGGAAGCCAGAACAAAAAGGGCAAAGGCGGGCTGGCAAAAAGTCCACAAAGACAGGCGAAAGGTCATAACAAGTCAGGCAGACAGGAACAAGACGGCTGGACTGCTAAAGCTAAGCAGCAAAAGAGACGATCTGGCAGGTAAATAAGGGCTGAATCCTAATTTCTGGACTTCACCACAGTTGCAGATTAATGAGCAGTACAGGTTTTCTTTTTTAAATTACAGTAGCAGTAGCAGTGTTTGGCAGCTCATGTAAAGTGAAATTTCTCTTTTTTTCTATTGCCAATCACGGTTCTGTCAACATTGTTCCTATGGTCCATAATTCAGAAACCCCAGAGGTCCAAAAAGTGTCCCATTGGATTGATACCCATTTTTGTGACAGACATGAGTTGGTTATGTTTAGGCATGAGGATTGATAGGTTAGGGCTGGGGCATCATTTTGCATAATAATTAGCCATGTGCTTCTGCTTGGAAGAATGTTTACTCGATTATTTGGGCTGCAGAATTATGAGTTGTCAGAATGATGGTATGGCAACATAAATTGGGGACACACGGGGCAGGGGACGGACTCGGATGACACCTCATGTAGATCTGCTAAATTTGGTCACTTTCTCAGACAGGGACATAGAATAAACATAGACATTTGGCCCATTTTAACTACATTTATGGCTTGTTCTATCAAAATCAGTAGAATGTTGCAGCGACACCCATCCTCGATTATTTATATTTCTTTAGTCCGCCGCTGGAAAGAACCCAAAGGGTTTTCACAAAATAATCCAAGTTGTTTATATTGTCATGTGAAGCCAATGTTAACTGTTTGCTACTTTATTTCATCAAATGGCCCACAGCTCTTCTTCTTTTTGTTTTTTTTAGATAATATTTTTTATTTTGTGAGTGGCTTTTTTGCCTTTTGTTTCATAGGAATAGCCCTTGAATGAAAGGGGGGAGAGAGAGGGAATGGCATGGGTGGAATTGAACCCTCGGCCGCTGCGGGAAGGACAAAGCCTTTGTACATGTCAGCTTTAGGACGCCCCACCCACAGTTCTTCCGACATAAACAATATTTTCTTGTCTACCTGCACTGTGTTGTTGGGTATGCTTGCTTTAGTTACCTTGATGGTTACAAAAAAAGAAGTGTTGCCATGCTTTTCTGTGTGTTTTTCCCTCTGGGACAGCCCTTGGAGAACAGCATGCACTCCCAGTTTGGAAGGCCAGTGAGCTCTGTCATGCATGTTTGTGGCACCGTGTAACTCATGGCTCGGTGACAGTCATTATGTAATGACATATTTTGCTCAGCATTAGGGGTACAAACACAAAAGTGATATCATTAGAAAGCTTTTTCCAACAGTGTATAAATCTCATAATATGTTTCCGGGTCAATGTGACTTTAAATGAAAGAGAGAGTCACATTTGTGCTGTACCTTCTTGCTGATACTGCAGTTTTTTGGTTATGCAATGCTGACATTGAGATACTCTGGTCTGATCATATTTATTTGCCCACATTGTAAAAATCTTACATGTGGTATCGAAGGGAGCGTATAAAGAAAATGCGATTGTGACATGCAGTGAAAATTAGTCTGTAGGTTTTGTAGTTAAAGTTGTATAATGCAAACTTTGCCGCAGGTTTGCTGTCCCAGAGAAATCCTAAACTTTCCCCTTCATCCCAAATAGTTCCCGTTGTGGATGCCAAATAGAGGAAGTTTGTGTCGCTTATCAAATATTTATAGATGTTACTCAGCTCTAATTTAAGACAATCTATTTTCATCGTCCTTTTACTGTCTGCCTTTGAAGCCGAGCATGTTAAAAGCTTTATGCCTGGGATACATGCTCCACAGTGAACAGCAGTTATATTTAGCTCATATGTGTTTGTGCTGTAAAGTGGGTCATTTCACTCTGTCTTCTCTGTTCTGGCTCCGTCTCACTGACTCATTTTTGTCTCTTTCTTTCTCACTTTCTATCCCTCCGTACAACTTTTTCTTTTCATCCTCTTACTTCATCTCTCTCGCCTTTATTTATTTTTTTTTTCATCCTCCTTCCTTGCTCTCTCTACAGCTGAAAAATGTTCAAAGCCGAGCACATCTGCGCCTGCTTGACACAGGACCAACCAATCATAGCCGATTGAGCCCCGGGGTTGGAGAGGGCAGTCTGTGAAGTTTGAGCACAGTTAACTTTTGATAGGATGTCAGGGTGAATTAAGAGCCCCACAGAGAGTCTAGCTGGCTGAATAACTTGTTACATGACTTCACTTTGATAGTTAGCCATGCATCCAATCCTCTTTGTCTCAACAGCAGACATATGAACAGATAAGCTAACCTAATGAGCACATAAGAGGACAAACTGAGTGTACAAAAGGCGTCTTTTAAGGGTTTTAAGTTGCTGCTGCTGCTTGTTTGTTTCGATGTGTTTCAGTCATCCAGTAATTGTGCAGATTTCCCTTCATATTCTCAGTCAGTTCAGACTAGTGAGATTCTTCTGTAGGCTTTGTGTGCATTAATGAATGCACTAAAGCCATTAAGCCTAAAAGGACCTTGGCATGAATTCATGCAGATGTCATGTCTTGTTAGTAATGGCTCATTACATGTATATTACCAGGCAACGCTTATGTAACAGCCTTGAGTTTAACCCTTGTTGCACCAAACTGCTAAGCTTGCAGCAGAGACAAAGCTAAAGGCTTAGACCCACTAAACCGTTGCCTCAAGTCACCTGTGTCTCCGCCAAAAAGCTGTGCTAGGACACACTGCAAGACTACAGCAAACGACCAACTAGCAAGTACGCTTTGTACTTGCATGAGAATATACTTATTAGGCGGTGGTTGCCTGTATTCTTTATTCAGAAAGGGAAACTGGAAGACCTACAGGCCGTATTCAAGACCCAAACAAGCCAGTTAACAGATTAACAACGCAACATGATGTTAAAGGAATATTTACCATGCGCTTGTGAAAAATGACACAAACAATTACAAAGTGTTAGCTCTATGGCTAAAAAAAGTATCTTATCTCAAGTTTGTTTCAATATCTTCCGCTCTTGCCTTTAGTCATTTTTTTGCTTTTATCACTTCCGTTTCTCCTCCTGTGCACTGAGCTGAGCTGCCAAACAGGGTGATTTTTTTTTCCACCGACGGGCACCTCCAAGTCCGATACCGATTTAATGTGCTGAATCAGCCGAAAAAAAGCTGACAAGAGCCAACTAATGCCATCAGTGTGGAAAACTCACACTGCAAAAACTTGGGTAACAGACCTTCATGAACGGCCTGACATTGACTGATGGCTGACTATCTGCTTGGTGTGTCAGGGCCCTAAGCGTTAAAAGCATTATATGCAGGATTTTCCATAAAAACAATGCATAGATTTATACAAAAAGTACACCCTCTTGTATGTGCAGAGACTCTGCCCCTCACTTGTACCTTCTTTTTTCCTCTTATTTTGTGGTGTTAGGAACCTTTATGGACCGAAACCTTTAAGCAGTGGTGTGTAGCCCGTAGCCAAAACAGGATGGAGGTGAGGCAGAGGCTGTATGAAAAGATATAGTGATCAGGCCGTAAACCGCACATATTCAAGAGGAATCTGCAGAAACTGCAGACACAGTGCTGAAAAAATGTAAATATAGTGAGGCAAAGTGTGAGGCAGCCAGATCTCATTTCAAAATGAAACTGAATCTGGGTTTGGCTTTCACTTTCAGTGGCGAGCACTGAGGAAGAGGATGAAGAGTGATGCGAAGTTAGCCTGCTTGTTGTCAGAAATGTAGGTGCTGGTAGTTATCGGTTAACCTGCTCAAGTGTCAGTACAGTAGTTTGCAGTGTGAGGAGGAGGAGAGGCCACGTTTGAATGTTGTGTTTACAAATGGTAAGAGAAGTCTGAGGAAGAGTTGTGGACTTGAAACGCCACAATGCATTAAAATCCTTATAAGTCCACCTACCAAGCAGCTCCTGTTTATATGTCTTCTATATTGCCAGGTGTTGTTTGTTTTGGTCCAGCATCTGATCCATTGAACATTGGGATGTGCATGCCCTTTTTACTGTTTTTTTTTTTTTAGTG
Source organism: Plectropomus leopardus (assembly GCF_008729295.1). Taxonomy (NCBI): domain Eukaryota; kingdom Metazoa; phylum Chordata; class Actinopteri; order Perciformes; family Serranidae; genus Plectropomus; species Plectropomus leopardus. Next base: position 7,262,434 of record NC_056480.1, read on the forward strand.
TGTGTGTGCATGTGTGTGCGTTGTATGTGTGTGTTTAAAGACGGTAGCTGACAATTCATGCATAGCTTAGCTTTAAATAAACAAACCTGAAAAATAAAAATTAGAAAACTGGCATTTCGCTTGGGACTTTTTGAACTTTTAGCCCACTAATGAAGCATTAAATGTCAGCGAATTAATTGAGATTTCTGCCCTAAATGCAGTGAGTTGACCCACTGATTCACTGTTGTTTTCAGTGGATGTAACCTGAGATCACCTGCACCGCAGAGCCGGCTCATGAATTTTAAAATCATAAACGTCAGGTCTATTAATGACTCAGGATCTGTCAGAGTAAAGACTGATGCCCTACTTATTGCAGTGTTTGAAACAGAGTCACCTAAACCTTGAGAGGCCTGAAGTGAAATACCCAGTTGGCTTACATAAACATGAGCTCTCATTCCTCTGACACTTAAAGTCAGCTCTGTGTAAAGATTGCTGCAACATGTTGGCGAAAGACTCCCAAGACAGAAGCACTTATATATTATATATCATTAATTTCTGAGCATGTTTACTTGTTTAATTCAGCCTTTTGTGTCTGCAGCTCCACTCAAACTCAAGAACCTTTCTCTCTCAAACACTGTTGCTGTTGTTTTTTCAAACTGGACCTTTTTATTTTTGCATCTAAGTATTGTGACTAATAGAACAACAATTTTTAAAACTGGAGTGCTGCAGCGGGCAGCAGCGAAACAGGCTGCAAGGTACCCATTTGGGGAATTTGTGCAATGTCAATTCACAAAAGTGCCGGTTTTTGCCACTGATAGGATCAGATTATTATCATAGGTGTCTGACATCATGGAAGGAATTACTACAGAGATTGAACATGTTGTCATAGAACAAGATCCTTTTTGTTTAACCAGTAAGAGCCCTTAATTGCCACACCTACAATAGTAATCAGAGCCTGTCATTGGCAAAAAGAAGCACTTTTAGTAAACGTGAACTGATGCTGCACGAATGCCCCAAGTGGTTACATTACAGCTTGTTATGCCACTGCCTGCTGGAGCGGTCTCACTCAATGCTGGACCAATTTAAAAAACAATGTTGTTCTCATCAGTCACTTTGACAGAAAAACATAGGAAAATAGGGTAAAGATTGAGAAAAACAGAAGTTAGCCTTTAAGTAAGTACACAAGATTGAAAATGCCAGCAACTGGCACTTTCAGCACATTTTTTTGATACTGAAACATTTAAGATTTGTACCCAGCCCTAATGATGTGTTCATCTCCAAAGAGTGTGCTCTTTAGAAAATCAATCACTGACCCCAAACTAAGACCTCATGTGAGACTTTTGTTCTAAAGAGCTCTGGAAAAGAATTCACGAGAAGGAAGAGATCATCTATACACATCTTTCTCCTGCATTTAATCTTAAACACTTCCTACAGTCCAAAACGTCCTCTACTGCAGGCGATGCAGTCTGTCCCTGTCTCTTTCTACTCGTCAAAGATATTCTAATTAGTACTTTAGTAAGCGTGTAACAAGGATCTGACTGTGTCTTCTGTCCTCCACTGATGGAGATACTCTTTCCAAGGTCCTCAGGGTAGACAGCTGAGCAGACACACTCTCCTCACACATTCACACACTCTTCTCACACTTTTTTTTTTCCTAATTTGGAGAGCAGGGGACAGATTCGGTTGACACCTTGTGTAGATCTGCTAAATTTGGTCATTTTCTCATAGCAGCATGGGTGAGAATCAGCAACGCCTGCACTGTTAGGAGGGTATTTTTGCAGTTTGTGTGTACATCTTTGTCTGTGTATGCACATGCAGGGTTTTGTAAAAGTGCATGAGAACCATTATGGATTGATGCACAGTGTGTGTGTGTGTGTGTATGTGTGTGTGTGTGTGAGCTGATTGATGCAAGATGCAGGAAGCTGACCATTTCTGAGAAAAAATATGTGCCAGTCCACACAGTCATTGCCTGAACTGCAGTTATTTTCAGTGTTGGACTGATTTCTGATTCAGCTCTGAGCCACTGTTAACATATAAAAAGAGTAACAGCTGCACTGATGACTGAAATGTCATTTTGCTGAGATCCTGCTAGTTTTGTTGCCAGACCACCTCTTCACATTCAGAAAGATGTCCATTGGCACAGTTTGATTTTGGGAATGAATGCGTCCTTCCTGTCCTGTGTACATGCCTATTAGCGGATTATGATTGCTTCACCTTTTTTTCACTAAACGTCCTGGAAGCAGGCAAAAGAACAAAGGTCTCCCGGCTGCAGTGCAGAGTTGGTTTTATCTCCACAGTCATCTGGCCCGGCTTACCCTGGCTGCCTTTCTCCAGGCTTTGTTTCTGGGTCATACAGTTGATGCTATTCACAAACAATTCATTCTGCTCCACTTTGAGAGTCAGCCAAAGAGAAAGAGATCACTATGAGCCTGAGCGCCCACACAGAGCAAACTTCACTTTTGATTATGGACCCACTACTGGTTTCACTTTGAACCAGCTCGGGCTGTGAAACGCAGGCGCTCGAGTTAGCACAGAAAAACAACGTTTGACTTCTCCCATTGCCCTGGTTTGAAAAAATCATTTTCTTTCAGCTGGGTTTCTGCAGTTTAATGGGGAGGTAGGGAGACAGATCGGCCCTGATTACAGCATATAAATACATCACCATGAGTAACATTTTCTAAGTAACAGAGCAAACATAAACATCAGCCTTAGACTCACAACTTAGGTTCACAACTGGAACAGTATGCAGAAAGTCTGCAGGTCCTTACATTCTCAGTATAGTCATATTTAACCAGTAGTTTTCTTAAATGTGAATCTATGATATCCGCATATTTACACAAGCATTTCTTTGCATCTCTTTATGTTCAATTAATAATAATGGATTTATTTTTTTAGTTTGCTTGGTGTTCTGTGGTTCAGGTGAAAAGTAAGCACAAGCACCTAAAGTGGCAATCGTGAAGATTTCAGTCCTGTTTGAGTTGCCGACACCTTTAGTTACTGGTGGTAAAAACAAATGTGGTTTAATACTACATATCGCAGAGCTATAGTGTCAGCAACACAAGCTGCTGTCAATTTGATAATAAAGTCAGGCGGTAATTGGACTCTTTCCATCATTCTGTGATCCACTTTGATCTGATTTTATGCTGCACATAATTTAAGTCTGCAGACAGCAGAGCACAGTGAAGAAGTTGGTTACCTTGCTAAATTGGAGGTGTGCAGATTGTCACGTGCAGCTCACTGTGGCTGCTCCTGACAGTTCAATTACTGCCTGCAATATTTCAAAATGATCTGGTGTCATCAAATGCCACCAATGACAGCTGTCTTCATTTGTCGACACATTTTTGATGAATGACACCGCTAAGTGCTAAACTTGAATCCAGTACAATGCCTTGAAAGATATTCAATACCAACACATTCTTACTGCAAACTTGTCAAGAACTGATGCTTGATCAGTTGCCTACACGTCAAAATATGACGCTCTAGGTACCCCTCCTGCATCAGTTTTGAACGTCCAGGGGCAGTGTGTCAGTTTATGCTCATCAAATGCATACAGTCTTGTTTCCAAATTAACTTTGTGCTTAAATTGAATAAAATGTTTCAAATATTTAGACACGTCATTCATATCAGTTAACTTGCAGAAAGTGTTGGGTTTGCATTAACAGTAATTTAACACAAGATTTTTTTCCAGGAATGTAACTTTCGACACCCACACCATAAAATTGTAAATACGGAAATAGTGCAGTACTTTCATCAGTGGGACACAGGCTCAGTTACTATTTAGTAACTTCATTTGGCACTAGATAATGGTTTAACAGACATTTATTTAAATGACAATCTTTTTAGATTTTTACATAAGTACAATTTCGAGGTACTTAAACATCTCAGCAAATCTAAATAAAGGTTTAAAAAAAGACATCCGTGTTTAGTATTCATTGGGTGGGACGGGGTGTAGCACAGAGTGTCCTGATAGCTGCTTGAGCTGCTCTCGTCTGGTCCAGAGCCCCGGTGTAATATTACAAGATAATAATGATTAAGCAGTATATCCTGGTTACATGCTCCTCTCACGCAGACACACACATTGTTCTTGTCGGCTGGTATTTTTCAGATTCGACTGGTTGGTAATGGCTCCTTGTTTGAAACCATGTACAGTAATTAAGAGCGACAGAGTTATGTAAGACTAATCCAATTCTTTATTAATCTTCCTCTCAGTAATAGAAATGCATTTGGCTGTGCAGGGACGGTGCTATTCTTTAACATGTCCATTCATTCTCTCCCTTCATTTCCCCTCCTGTTTTACTGAATCTCATTGAGAGAAAAAAAAAGGAGGCAGACATCCTCCCTCATCTATCTCTCCTCCCTCGCCATGCTCGTGCGGCGCATGTCAGGGAGGAGAGAGGGAAGAATGTGATGGTGCTATTTATAGTAACGGTTGCTGTTTAAAAAAAAAAAAATGCATTTCTGTATCTCATAGCCCCCTATCAACCCACCAATCCTTCCTTTAAAGGATTGAGAGAAATGTAACTGTCCTTCCTCCTCTGTGTGGCTCCACTTCCCCAACCCCTATCATCATCCTGTCATCCATCCGTCATCCTTTTTAGTTTGCTGGTACAATTGTTTAGATGCTCTCAGCAGAGGATGTATAATTCATTTCTCCTCCCGAGTTGTTGCACACCAGCCATGAATTGAGTCAGGCCGAGGAGGAGGAGAGGGGAAGGAGTGAGCAGGGAGGAGAGGAGGGAGGAATAAAGAGGCAGTGAGAAGGAGCAAAGCTTCGTGCTACGCATCTCAAGTCGGCTTTGTTTTAAACATGGCTCGCTCATGTATATTTTCTCTCAGACCTCTGGCTCTTATCAGGGATCAGGACACAGCAGGTCTGCAGCTGTGCCATGTATGTGATATTACTTTAGCGCTCTGTGATCCATAATTAAACCTGTTAGTCGCTCTTATTCTGCTAAATACTCTTTTGACGCTGGAAAACAAACTCTCAGGGTGTGCTCGTGTCATCAGTTCTGTATAACGTTTCACCTCACAGAGAAAGGTAACTAAGTAAGATCATTTTTGTACAGTGCTGGACCACACATTCTCGTTCCAGCTCGTAAAATACAGTTTCCTGGTCAGTGGACTTGTGAGGTGTCCTCCTGCGTCTGTCGTTTACATTCTGGGACAGAGTTATGATCTACGCCTGTTGCAATCATTGTGTCTTTTAGAAGATACACATACATTTTTACAGGAAATATGCAGTTTCTGCTCGTAAGATGCATATAGTCTTTTTCATTTTGAAGGAATGTTAGTTTTACTGTTTTGAATCTTTTGTTAATAACTCTAGTGTTGTCTCATTTCAGAAAGTTGATTTTTGTTCGTGTGGAAGTTTCAAGTAAAGCAAGAAAATGATCGAAGTACAGAATTTGTATTTTTAGACCTTTTCATAATTGAATTCACAGAACAATTACTGCATTATGATATGTACTGTTACTGTGATATGAAATTACATTTGCTGTGATAAAAGATTTTGGCCATATTGCCCACCCCTACTCAGTTGTACTAAGGTAGTACTACATTTTTGGCATTCTGACAGTGTGTAACTTCAGATGCATAAATTTCATCATCTCCACTTCGAGTCATCCCACAGTAAGCTGCGCGGGGTTCAGTGCTCTCTGACAGCATGTATAACAAACACTCCCATGTTCCCAGAATAATCAGTGAGAGAAGTGAAACATTTTCATTTCAGTCCCAAGAGGACGGTGTGATTTAAGGTCATGGGATAGGAAATTTCCCGGAGAGGTTTTGTTTTCAGCAAATGCGACTTGCTGTGCATTCGTTGACTGAATCATATTGAGTTCCTGCTCTGTTTCTGAGATGTACTACATGTCATCAGAGAGGGACAGGACCACCTAAACAGTAGTTTTCACCCTCCTGTTATCTGGACTGACAGCACAGATGCTGTTGCTGTTGTTGTTGTCTTGTTCCAGTCATTCTGAGCCGTGTCAGAGTTGTTGTAATTGCTCGGTGACAGTGGCCTGACAGAAGGCCCTAATTGGCTGTTTTCCTGGGCTTGCTGGGCCTGCCAGCAAACACTGAAATTTTTAGTTTGGCCGACATATAGCTGTCATCTTTTCATCCCAGCCAACACCAATTTGTCCATCAGGGACATTTAAACATGTATTTAGTTTAGACATTTATACAGTTCATTGCTGGTAAACGCACGTGGCTCTAATTTAACTTTTAAAGGGATAGTTCACCCAAAAATGAAAATTCAGTCATTATCTACTCACCTTTTGCTGATGGAAAGTCAGCTTAAGTTTTATGTTCCACAAAGCACTGTCTGGAGTTTCACTGGGAAAAGGTGTTGCTGTTATCTCAAAACAATTAAAGCAAATGGTGACCAGAATTTAAATGTTACAAAAATCCATAATAAAACCACAAAATGTCTCCATATTGCTCATTACAGAGAGAGCTCTTGAGTAAGTAGTAAGTAGTAAGTACGACTGTGTGTGGGAGAGGCTTTCAGGTAGCATGTAAAGACTGGCGTGCGGGTACCACAGGTCTCGCGTGAGCGCGCATACGTGAGTGCGGCACCTACTTTAGGCACCAATACAATTTCAGCAGAGCTTTTATCAAAGACTAAACACAAGCAAAGACTAAATGTACAAGGCTAAAAAACATGATGCCAGTGATTTTTTTCAAAACAACTTGGCACGTCAGGGCTTCAGGATACTTGGATTATGTCCGGATGAGCAGTATGGAGACATTTTGTGGTTTTATTATGTATATTTTAAAATGTTTGTGTCGTTGTCACCATTTGCAATTGTTTGCGAGATGAGTGCAACACCTTTTCCCTGTAAACCTCTGGCAGTGTTTTGTGGACTATAAAACTAAAACAATGAGGGTGAGTAGATAATGACTGAATTTTCATTTTTGGGTGAACTATCCCTTTAAGGTGTTACATAACGGATTGTTAATGTCAGTGAGTGTGTGATGCTTTTCTTGTAGATCTTCTGTTCTGTTTTTGAGTTTATTCTTGCTCTGTTTGGACCATTCACAAAATCTGATTCCTTTAGAAAACGTTGCTCCGACCTCTAATCCTCAGCTGCAGCCGCAGCCGCAGCAGCAGACTTCAGGTGTGATGAAAAGGGTCTTTGGCTCCCATTCAGCATAAATGAGCCGTCTGTGTTTTTAGAACGAGTGGGCAGATTGCATGATGAAAAATGGCCTATTTCAGTGACACCTTACAACTCACTGCTGGCTGTCGCTTCTGCGCCTGCATCAGTGGCTGATGAGACTAAAATAGTCCCTGAGCCTGATGCTTCCCATGAAAAACAAAACTAAAAATAATCGCTACTTCGTGGAGGAGACGGCAAAGCAGTGTGATACAGGTTTATAAGAAGGAATCGAGGTTTCTGCTGATGTGACTTTTGTCCTTCAACTCCTGAAAGCTCCAGTCGATATTATGCAGCCTCCAGTGAAACACAATCGCTCCTGATTTTGTGGATTTTAAAGTCTCTATTTTCAAGTTGTCTGCCTGAAATGGGAACTTGATTGAGGATTTGTTCTAACATGTGAGAGTTGAACGTAGATATAGAGCTATAAAAGCGTTCATGTCAAAGCTTTTTGCTTTTCTTTTGTGCTTTTTTATTCAGTGATAGCTTTCACTGAATAGATTCCTCTCTCTGGCTGAAGATGAAACCTGCTGGTGCAATTATCAGTTATGGTTTACAGTGGTGAGAAACTGCCTTCTGGACTGTAAATGGTTACCACTGCAAACATTATGCCAGTTAAACACCCAAAATATCCATATAAACATACTATGTTGAATTTGTGTCAGTGGATTTGATATGTAGTACTGTGCAAAAGTCTTAGGCCACCCTAAACTTTGTTTTTCTAGATTAATGATACATGCATATTAATTTCTCAATATCACTACTAAAATACAACCAGAACATACAGGATATATGTACGGTATTAAAAATGCAAATATTTCAGGTTAAAACAACTTCAACAGGCTAAAGTTGGAAGTGTTTTTTGTGAGCTGCCATTCCACTCAGCATGTCTTGAAACTCTCTTGGGAAGACAAATGAGATTGACAGCGCTAATCTTTAATCTGTATTTACTCCAGGTTGCATTCAAGACAATTCCCAAAGCGCAATATTGATTGTTTGAGCAACCTTTTGTTATGGTTTTACAATTCCATGTTCCTCACTGTTCCTCACAGCTGCAAAAATCAACAGCAGACAGTGGTCCTAAAAGGACATTTTTTGGAATAATGGTAAACTGTAGCTTTACAGTAATGTCTTAGAAAATCATAATGGGTGGAAATGGCTCACTAATGGCTGTTAAATGTCTAAGTAACAGCAAACATTAACCAACAACATTTAGATGTTATACCAGACTGAGTAAGACTAATGCAGCAAAACATACAAATATTAAATTGAGCAAGGCTGCTCATGAATGTAAATTTCATAGGAAAATTTGAAACTGGCAATAGGGCTGCAACCAACCGCTGTTTTCATTTATCAATTAATCTTATTTTCTCAGTTTATCATTTTGTAAGTAAATGGCACATAATAGATAAAAACTATTCACTATTTAGATCCAAAGCTATTCAGTTTAGTATGAAGGAGAAGAGCATCAATTTTTCACATTTAAGAATCATGAAACCAGCAAGTGTTTGGTTTTTTGCTTTCAAAAATGATTATTCATTAATCAAAATAGTGCCAATTAATTTTCTGTCAATCAGTTCATCAACTAATTGTTGCAACTCTAATTGGCAGTAGCTTTCCCAGTCCTAGATTATGTGAGTTCATCTCTCAGCACATGACATTTATTTTTATTGTTGTTTGCATGTACATATACTTGTATAATATCAGAAAAACAGTATTCGATATTGCAGATTTTATGGTTATAGCATGTTGAATTTTATGAAGAATGAGCATAGTGGCGGTCATCGACCATGGATCTGCCGCCATCTAGTGGATTGTTAGTAGTATAACGTTCAGTGTGGGAGGACCTGATGTGATTCAACATGCTCACAGATGGAAATATCATCAGTAGATGTAGTAAAATGAACCTATAAATCATCTTGAAATTACCTTAAATAAGACATCTTTTAAAACTATGTTTAAATACCATTAAACAGATCATATAATGCTGTTTTGGAAGCCAGAAGCACGAAAAACCATTTATATTTAAGCATTTCTACAGTAAAGTACAAGTGATATGACTTTATAACAATTTTAGAGCAATACTTATGGATAAAAACATCAGAAAATGTGCCTGTGTGTTTTTCTACTATTATCCATCACTCAGCCTTTTATTTTTCCTGCTTGCCCACGCAGCTGTTCACTGCAACCTGAGCCAGAATGGCATCGACCACCAGATGTGCCCGGAGGACATGACGTCACAACTGGAGGACGAGGAGGAGTCTGTGGACGTGGGGACTGTGCTGCTGGACGACGACAGCCCGAGCTACCAGGACGTCAGCCCCCCCATGTACCAGCGCCGCTCGCCGCCACACCGCTCCGTCTCTGAGTCTGAGCTGTCACGGGTAAGAGATGGTTTAATCCAAAGAGCATCCACATCAACACTCATCACAAATAATTGAGTAGACTGCTTCATCCTAAATTATTGTCCACAAAAATGAGCACTTTCTTAACTTTGGGAAATATGTATAACAATACTTATTTATTTTTATAGTACCTTTCAGATTATTCTTTCAGTGTTTGTAGAAGTCTTCTTCTTACTAAAGATTACTAAAAAAAAAATCAACATATACATTATGATCTAGGCTATTTTACAGATTAAGCAACCCAGCAGTGTATTCATTAGTTTAAATCAGCTCAGATTTTACCGGCAGCATTAAAGCAATGCTTACACATTAATGCATCTATAAATATAGTCAAATCGTACAATACTGTTCTGAAATGCGCCATTTTGCACAATGATACTTTTGCTTTTGTACTCCTATTCAAGTACATTTGGAATGCAGGACAGAAAAGTCATGGAATTAGTAAAAATCATTGAAAGTTTTGGAAAAGTCAAGGGCTTTTGTTGTGTGTAATGAAACTGTTACAATAATCATCTGTGATAACCTTTTCTGGTACTGTAACATGATGGCAATTTTCTTGTAGCTGTCGACTTAACGTAGCTCTAATTTGTGTTAATATATGACATCTTGTTGACCATCACATATGTTTCTTAATTTTTTTCCCTGCTTTCCATCTCTCCATATATCCCTGCTAGATGAAATTATGTTTGAAAGGATTTTGAATCTGATATATTTAAAAAATTCAGTGCAAATAGGACAAGGAAAACAAATATTATGGGTCCTTGAAAACTAATCTAAAAGTTTTTGTCCATGGAAATGTGTGGGAACCCTGTTGACATGTTATCAAGCTTCTACAGAAGTTGCTGTGTCTGATGTGTTTACAAAAAACAGCTGTTTCTGACCATCTGATCAATTTAAGTCCAGTATTCACTTTACTGTCAGCTCTTTTTGGCCTTTAACATCTCCTGAGGGAAATAACTGGACCTTTAGCTTCTAAAAGCTCCACTATGTTCACCAGCTGATTTTTAACTTGGTCTGGTTGTCGTTCGGGGCTGTTCAGGTAATCTGTATAACCAGATATCCACATATAAGAACTGTGGCCAATGGGACAAGATTTCGGTATTTTGGAGTTTGCAGTCCAAATAGTATTGACCAATAAGATATCGTATCGTTCATGATAATTCTGGTATATTTTTTATATGATAAAAATAATGCATATCGCGATAATGGCAACATTTCTACCTCTTGACTTAGCGACGTCAAAGCATGCTCTTTACTTTCCTTAAAAACACTCGACTGATGGCCTGAATGTAGACCGTGGATAGGGGATGTGGTGTTACCCACTCTTGTGCAGTAGGTGGCGGTATGCACCTAAACGTTGTTTGCGCCAGTAACTAAGAGAAGAAGGAGAAGAAGCCGTCAAAGCACGCAGCGCGCAGTAACAACAAACGTGGCGGAAAGCGAAAGTGCCGGCTCCGCGGTGGATGAGTTAGTCCCAAACAGGGCAGCGACTTCAGGGGTGTGGAGAGCCAAAAATCCCGCGAGGAGAGCGCGGCAACGACAACAAATGCAACGAGTCCAAGCAGACAGCACACACCGGCTCAGCCTAGCATCTTTCGTAAGTTGCCCTCCCCATCAAAGCCATCATATTTTGTTTGGCTCAAGATATGACGTAATTTCAAACTGTCGCGAGCGAAGGCTTCAAACGGCTCGTTAAAAAGTTGATTTTTATTTTGTTGTACGGTTTTGTTTAGTTTTCACTATATATTTTATGGCAAACTATTACATTCCTGACATATGAAACACTATGCAATTTTATGCTCTTGAAATTATTATTTTTTAAAATCATATTTTCTATGTATTTTGCAGTATTTGGCATATGGTCAAGAATATCATTATTGCAAAATTACCCTGAAATGATATTCTTTAAGGGCCATATTCCACCCCTACTGACCGATCACAGTGGGCTGTGGTTGTGTGCAGATAAACAATCTGTGAAAAGAGGCAGAGCATATTTCTGCAAGGAAATCTCGTAACCCACGACTATCTTCTGACCACATACAGTAGTTTGTTATTCTTTTTTTCTGTAATAAATTTGCATTCATATGCAGATATCTGTTCATAGAGATTAGCCGAAATGTCATCTAGACCCGTCTGAAGTTGCTAATTAAACTGTTAATAATGACCAGCCCACTGAAGAGAACATTTTAGCTCACGTCAGCTGGTCAGTAAGGGAATCAACAAAATGTTGGCTTCTGCCTCTAGAGGCTTTATTGTCAGCCGATGGGTTCTGAGATTGCTGGTCAGGTTGCATACAACAGAACAGGTTAATCAATATTTTATTTATCAACCAGAAGTGAGAGGGAACCAAAATAGTCGGCCAAAAGATGTCTAATACAAGCCGGTCAAAATTCAATTTTTCCAATACTTAGGATTAGTTTTGTAGGTATTTGTTTATAAATCAGTCATTCTCTGATGTACTTTGTCAGCTTTGTTTAGCATGCTTACATGCTTAGTGAACCCCAAGGGGTTATCTGTGGGCCGAAAAAACTAAAATTCCCGAAAAGATGCATTCTTTCTAATGGCCAGCAGGGGGCGGCTCCACTGGTTGCAAAAAGAAGTCAGCTGATTGTTTATGAGAAAATGACCATACTTCTCACTTGATTTATTAACTCAGCTCTTTAGCTCTGACTTCTCATCTAAATATGATCACTTCTAGCTCCTAAAAAATAAGATGGCAATAGACAAAATGCTAAACTAAAGCTTCAGAGTGGCAGTCCACAAACCAATGGGTCATGTCACAATAACTACATTTTCTTCTTTACACAGTCTGTGATTAAATCCTCCTTAAAACAACCTTTTAGCATGCTGGCATCAAAAACACAGGTGTCCAGAGTACAAAACAACCTAAAATAATCACACTCAAAAAATCCACATTCAGGGCGTGGCTGCACTGCTGCGGTTTCAATGCTTTAATAATACCTTTACTTGGTACTAAGCCGACTGTATTTGTACTAAGATTACAGTCAAAAACGTCCTCCCGCGTGCCACACACAAAACAAATCAACCACCCACTTAATAATAATCCCCTATGTTCCACACATCCACCTCTTCAGTACAAACAAAGAGTTTAACAGCGAATAAACACGGAAAGACAAGCTGTTGTTTCAGCTCCTTCTCAGCGTTTCTGATAATAGTTCAAAGCATCCATCATCAGCAACGCAGAATAAATTCCTAACTTCCTCTCCAGAAATAGACCGTGTGTTTGGGACAGTGGGAGGAGACGGGAGTGATCACCACACACACACACACAAACACCACACTCGCATATTCTCTTTTTTCTGTGTGAAATCTGTGATAATCAGCTGTCAGTCAAAGCAAGTGAGAAAACTTTGAGTCAGACGCGGTCCTCTGTGTACACGCTGTTTGAGCTTTTTTTGAAACTCTAGACAGACAGACAGACAGGCCTCGGACCAATCAGTGCAAACACACACACACACACACACAAAGTGGAGCTGTTGTGTCATGCTTGTGCTGTAAGTTAATATGGGGTGGTTCTGTGGTGAAAAAGGGAAAAAAACACAGTATCTTTAACATACTACCTGTACTGTGTGGTTTCTGCAGGTATCATCATGTAATTTTATATCTCAGCATCTTTCCGTTTGGAGCTGAATTATATTAGAGACCCGGAGGACGACGTGCATTAGCTGAAATAATTTAACTGACTAAGCTTTCAGTCTCAGTGTTGTGTCTCTGGACTGCAGTTAAGAATGAGTTTTTCTCTTTGGGGGAAATTCAATAGATCGAGTGCATAAAGGCCGTAATTACAAAGAATGGCAATCTATTCTATCATGCAGCACAGCCAAGGGCCAGATAGCATTTATTAATACTTACAGGGTTTGAGCTTAATTAAGAGCTCGATGGGAGGTTTGCAGCGTCGGACATGTTAACTTCACTGTTAACAATTAAAGTCACAGGGGAACAGCACTTAGAGCCGCTACAGCTTCAGCAGTGTCATGTACTGTTTTTCCAAGTGAGAAGAAATATGCGTGCTCGGTGAAACTTGATATTGATATGCTATTGCTTTACGAGCTGCCTAACTGCGGAGGTGGGAGTAACGCACACAGTGGCAAGTCTATAGTGTTAACCTTCATTCCCAGGTTATTGTGGTGAAAATCAAGCAAGTCAATTCTGGCTTTCTAACTAATGTTTGACCAGCCAATAAGATAATAAGTTTGCTAAAAAGGCGCATTCAGCTCCATATCTTTGTGGGTTTTGTAGTGACGGATGAAGTCAGATAATGTGTTGGTTGTGTCACAGGTTTTTAAGCTTGCATACCGCTTTTCTCTGTCTACCAGTCATTGACAACATAATCATCAAATACAAATTTTATTATGCTTACACTAGCCTTCTTCATGATAGCTGGATCGTGCAGTGGCCTCTATACTGGGAGGCCTTGTAGGCTGCCATGTTTGCATACATTGAGCCCAGTCATTTGCTTTTTCATAATATAACAAAATTAAAGAAGGTCAAGTCTTTTCAAATCATCTATCTCAAGTTTCAGTAAAGTCTTGAGTCATGAATAGCAAGCTGGAGTCATGTCAAGTCTGTTATCACTGTTAGTCAAGCTAGTCTCAAGTCCTCAAATTTGCAATGGGAGTCTGACTCGAGTCAAGTCGTGACTCGGGTCCCCCATCGCTGCCTCACTCTTATAACAGGCTAACCCAAAATCCTACTGTATAACATTTGTTTGAAAAAATACACAGTGAAAATATACAATATACAAATATACAATGAAATGTATACCAATGAGCTCAAGGTGAATCATCAAAATTACCTTAACAGAGGGATTTTAATATCAAAACCTATCAAAATATTTATTTTTGTTATTCTGTTTTTAGTGGTAAATAAATCTAAAACAATATTTTTGATACATATTTGTCTTATACCAAGAGTGATAAAGACACATTGTTTATTGTAACACTTTACCTCTGTGATTTTGACAGTATATCCACTGTAAAAAGTGATGTAGCAACTTGTACTGCGCACATGCTTAAGGGTTTAAAGACACAAAATTCGATATGTTTAGCTCACAGATTAAGGTGTTTCAGAGGCTGATTTGTGATGGATAAGATAAACAAATTTCTGTACAGTAACAACAATAACATACATGTTATGAGGGCAGAGTATTGAGTATGGGGCCTCAGTTAGCTCTGAAGATATAAAGACATAAATTAAGGTCTTTATACTGTAGAAATGCATATTCTAGGTCAATTCAGTTCATCAAATCTGCTGCGTTAATTTTTAACTATTGGATTAAAGATGAATTCTGCGCACGGCTGAATTTGTAATAGAGCCGAGGCTCTGCCATAGATTAAACATGAGGCATAAAACAGCCATTTAGACTCAGTGGATGGCCCTAACATCCATAGCAAATCAGCTCATCACAGTCGTAATCAATATCAAGCCCAAGGTGAATATATCTTGTTTGGTGTTAACACACCCTGCGATGCTTTATGGACCTTGCCGAATCTCAAGGTCAGGGACAGTGCAGGGGTCTTTCTCGCTTTCTTTGATGTGCCTGAGTAAAGTTGGCAAACAGAGGCTCCTTATGAAGGCTTATTAATTTATGCAGCGTGGCGTGTTATTTTCTGTCAGCCATCCTTGGCTCTGTGGATATACACACACACATAGACATATCTCATTTTCATCCTCATTCCTGTATGTAACAGATTAATTAATACGGGGAATTTTCATCTCCTGCCAGCTCTGGCCGAGAGAAACAGAGCGAGGCAGGGAGAGAGGAGAGTGAGAGAGAGCATGCCAGAGCTGTTAATTAGCTGTGCAGTGGAGATAGGGCAGACGACACTGGGCTCCGTGTCTCAAACAGCCATTCACTCAGTCAACATGACACTAATGGCAGCGGCCCTCCTCCTCCTCAGCGCCATCTCTGTCCACTTTCTCCAAAAGGTGGTTGCAGTGTGTATTTGTGACACTAGAGGGCAGTATGTAACAGTGAATGTCACCGTAAACAAGTTTAATATATGAGGAAAGGATCACAGTCTAATGCAACCTTGCAGTATCTCTGGTCTTCTTAAAAATATATCAAATAAATGGAAAATGTAAGCAGAATCTGAATCTACGTGCAAGAAATTTACACACTGTCAAATCAGAGCAAAACTAATAAAGCAGTGCAAGATGATAACATCGTATTTTAGCATTTGTAGTCTGTATATAAGCGTGTCACGTATATTTATCACCACTGTGTTTATGGACGTCACTGTCAAAAACTTGTGTGTTATATGAGGAGATTATAAAAAAATTATATATATATATATATATACACACACACACACACACACACATATATATATACATATATATATATATATATATATATATATATATATATATATATATATATATATATATATATATATATATAATCATGTGTATCGTAAATAAACAGTTGCTTTATCATTTTATAGATACATACAAGCAGTTTATCACATGTTTATATACGGCTTATAAATGGTGTGACCACAGTATGCTAAATTGTTTCATATGTATCTCTTCATAGGAGAGTTTATATTTATTGCAAATTCTGTACATAAATAAACAGTTGCTTTATCATTTTATAGATACATACAAGCAGTTTATCACATGTTTATATACGGCTTATAAATGGTGTGACCACAGTATGCTAAATTGTTTCATATCACTCTTTCTTTGACTCTCCCATGAACTTAATCACAGTGATATGCTGTACAGTTAAAGCCGAATGGCTAACATTTTGTGTTTTTATTAATATATTTCCGGCAGAAATTCCTACTCTTCTGCATTGCTGTTTTACTCTGTTTTGATTAAGTGTTGAAATGAAAACCTCTTATTAGTTGAGGGTTCAAGGTAATACTGCTTTAGTAAAACAAAATCTTCCATAAACGAAAAAATGCATAAAACTCCTTAAAGGAGCAGATGATTAAAAGTTCATTTTCTTAATTTGAATGAAAATTGTGTCGAATTTTCCCTAAAATGTCCCCAGGACATTGGCTCTGTAGGAGCATGTCATCCTCTGGTCAATCGTAAGGTTGAGATGGCTAAGATACTGAACACCAAATTGCTCCCTGTGGTTGTGCATGAATGTATAAGCAGGTAGCACCGTGCACAGAAGCCCCGCCAACCAGGAAAACGGGTGAATGCGACAAGTAGTGTGAAGGCGTTTTGAGTGGTTGAGCGACTAGAAAAACGCTATTCAAGTGCAAGTCCATTCACTAAGTCCATTCAGTCAACCTAAAGAAAAATCTGTAAAATGAGTTCTTTCAATTAAAATACTTGACCTTATCATGCTCAACAGACCCGTATACAGTCCCAGCATGTGAATACTGATGCTTTGTCACGCCCCTTAGCGTCTCATAGCAACATACACAGCACCCTTTAGTATTTAAGTTGACACACAGCTGAAACGCACTGGAACATGTGGTTAATGTTGTACGGTTAGGTTTAGGCAACAAAACGACTTGGTTAGGTTAAGAAAAAAGATCATATTTTGAGTTAAAATAAGTACGTTTGTTATGTAACTTGATGTGAAGTCATGGAGTGACGAAAGTCAGCAAGTGACGTAGCATTACGTTGAAACAACACTGACTTTTGGCTTCACACAAGACATGAAGTGATGTGTCCTGGATGAAAGTTTTGTTTGACCTATCCACCTTTGCTCCCGCCTGCCATATGCAGACTTTCTAGCCCTTTACACCGGGTCAGTTTCTTTCAGTGTTATTGCCGTGGATCTGTTTACGCTGGAATTAGCGGGCAGCTTTACGTGTCTCATAAAGACACTAAAGGGAGTCTTTGGCAAGGATATCACATGCCAGAGCATCTGTATTTGATGCCCAAAGAATTAGAACAAACTGGCTCAACAATCTCGTCTTTGAAAAATATCAGAAAAGCAATTTTCAAAATATAGTAATTATGCCTCATGAAAGATTCAATACAGTCTTGGAAACAGAGCTGATTCTACCTTGTCCCTTTTTCCGTATATACTCTTCAGTGTGGCATCTCTTGTCGAGATTTTCGGTTAATTGTTTTGAACAGTTTTATCCAAAAAAACACAGTTTTTTCCTAATGACCACGGCTGGACAGCTGTAATGGTTCTGAACAACAGAAGCAGCTGTTTTGCTGTCAAAGAGATATTGAATATTTGTTGTTGCCCTTGCACGCGTTTATTCAATAAAATGAAACGCTGTGCTCTACTTTTGTCTGGGGAAATAACCAGGGTTGAGGTTCAGTTGTAGCTATTTCTAGGAAGTAAACAATGCCATCTATTTGACATTATAAGGTCGACTGTGGCCGTTTTAATACGCAATGCAGTAAATTATTGAGAAAACAATGTCATCTATGTGCTAATTGCTGCTGTAGTTAACATTTCTAATTGGGTGTAAAGCCGTTTGACCCTGCAATCAGCCTTACAATCTTGGAGCCAGAATGAAGACGGGGGTTGCAGCTCTCCTTAGAAACAGCGACGGCTGTATTCAACACAACTGCCAAATTTCACTCCCTCAGTCACATGCTGTTTGTCGCTGGAGTGCTTTTCAGTGCTTTTAATTCCCAGCTCTTTTTGTATTCCAATAGCGTCTCCACAAAGGGGCCATGTGATTGCCTCTTGATTAATTTAGCTGAGTACATTCATATTGGATTTTAAAATGCTTATCAGTGTTAGCGCGATTACATGCTTCATTATGTAAGTAATAGTTTTCCACTGTGGTCGTTAATGTGTGGATGTTTATTCCAGACTCTGGCTCATGTTTGGGTTGCAAGTTTTTTTTTTTTCCTTCCCGAAGGCTTTTATTCCTCGTCTTTAATTTCTGAGGTCGTCCTTGCTCTGTTGCTAAGGTAACGTGAAGAGCACTGGGCTTTCAGTTATCAATTAAAGCCAAGGACGGCGACACACTAAACGCACGTTGGCACACATGAAAATTGGATGGCTTGTGTGCGTATATATTTTTTTCCCCGTTTGTGTTCCTGGGCTGCACATGTGCGTCCATTCCCCAGACGTATCCCACTTAGAAATAAAGCAGGCTTCTCCTCTCACCCCTGCGCTGTCACTCAAATCTCTAATTGGCCCGGAGTCTCTTGAACACAGCTCCTTTGAGCATGATTGTGCTCCTGTTTTCTTCTCTCCGCTGTTTTCTCTCCGCCCTTTGGCTCTGCCACCCGGCTGGCAGGCTAGGAAGACACCAGCTCACCTATTGTACCCAACCCCGGGAACACTGCTATGGGCTAAATCAGTGCAGAATGTAAAACACAGATGGCCATTGACTCACAAATGGGTTCATGGAAAATGAGAGTCTCCTGTGTCAAATTCTGGAGCTTTTTTTTTCTCTTCCCTCTTTACTCTGCTGCCTCATCCATCAGTTCAGCCATCCTCCACACTCCCAGCATCCCCTCTCCCAAACTCTCACCCCCGTTCCTCTCACTCTTTCTCCATCCAGGCCTCCCTCTCCCCTGTCGCCCCAGGCCCCCAGTCAGGGTTAATTAGCATCGAGTCGAGATGTGTTTAATGGTTAATGTGGTTTCTTCCTGCAATGCCATTCCCTCCTGAAGATTCATCTATCCGCGCAAGCTGCCAAGCAATCGCATTAAGAGCGGTGGCCTACCTGCTCCGCTTTGACTGTCTGTCACTTCGCCTACCTGCAGGGGATAGAGACCACATGCCAAAACCCAGCATGTACATCTCCCCCAATTTCTCTTTCTCGCTGGGATGCTAGATATAGAGTGAGTGGGAAGGAGCTGCGGAGAGACATGGAGGAGAAGGAGAGTGAGGTAGTGCCATATAATAAGAAACAGGTGAGAGAGAGAGAGATGGGAAAAGATGAGAGCTGCAGCATGTGGGGAGAAGAAGTGAGAAAGACAATGTGATAGATCTGACAGGGACAGAGCGAGATCGAATACGGGGGAGAGATGAGAGATGGGGGTGGAGTGGGGGAGGTGGAGCGAGAAGGCAAAGCAGAGGAAATGCTGCCAGTACCTGTTATTCTGCTCTTTTCTGGGTGGAGAAGAGAAGGGGCTTCCATTGCTATGCCACACCACACGGCAGCCGGAGAGCAGGCTGGAGTGGAGGGGAGTGGATGTGAAATTTTAATCACCTCTCTCTGTTTGTAATTTTAGGAGCCCCTCAATCAAAATCAAAAGCATTGCCAGCACTTTCAAGAGCGATCCTTTGACAGGCCGCAACGCTGCTGAAGTATTTAAACTCGAATCTTGCAGCCAGAGTAGAGTGTAATTCAGATTTCTGCATGTGTATGTACTAATACATGCTTATATGACCTATATTCAAATGTGCAGTTGGATTAACTCTCTCTTCACTCTCTTTCCACAATGTTTTATGTTTTTTTTATGTTGAGTTTTTTGACCACTCGGGGTGCTGTGGAGCAGTGTTTCAAAACTGGTTCAGCCAAATGGCAGTCATGCTTAGTGGCAGAAATTCGTGGCATTTTATTTTATTTTTATCCTTGTTATCCCACAATTTTATTTTATTTTTTTAGGTTTAGATTTTTTTCAGTAAATAAACACATAAACAGTCAAGTAAATACACCCCACCTTTGCCGGAACTGAAAAATAAATAAATACATAGATAAAAAAAACCCCTTAATTTTAAGAAAAGAATGGGAGTACAAAAATATAATAATTCTAACAACAGTGATAGAAGTATTAAGAATATGTATTTCAGTAAAATAAAAGTAAGTGAACTGTTAGCACAATTGGAACCACTAAATGGTTAGCTTAGTACAAAACTGTGTTTTCACATATTTTATTTGATTGAGGGTTTAAGTAAAATCCTTTATTGGTTTCTATTGCCCAAACCTCATTACCAAGAAGTTGTAAAACGTACATAAAAAACAGAATGAAATTATTTGTAGTGGGGGAGATAACTATTCAATATATCTTTTTTTTCATCAAACATTTTTCCAATGCAGCTATTCACGTTTATTTAAGACCAAACATTGGTGTTAACTCAGTACAGCTACACAGATATAGAAATCGTAACTATCAGACCATAAAAACGATGTGCATTAAGTGGAATGTGACAAGAAAAAAATAGTTAACACAGTCACTGCGAGAAGCCTTTGTTTGCAATGCCACCTTCACTTAAGGAAGAAGTATGAAGAAACTAATCTCTCACAGTGTTCAGATGGGATTTTGACCCTTTCCTTTACACAGATGGTCTTCAAATGTTGAAGATTCATCTGTGCCCACTTGTAAATCTGAGGAAAGTTCAAAACGAAAGAAACTTCAGAAATTAGTGTCCACAGTTCCTAACTGAGTTTCATTAAAAGTAAACATTATGTAACACAGTGGTAAACATGCCGCTGTCTCAACTTTGTGGGAGTGTAGTTCAGCAGTCAAATTCAGAATGAGTGTATATTTACAAAAACAGTGAAGCTGATCAATTTGAACAATAAATATCTCGTCTCCGGACTGTATTCAATTCAGGGGTTTTGGGTCCAAAAAGATTTGCAAATCTTTTTTTTTTTTTTAATTCAAATTTTACATGTCCTGACTTTTTTGGAATTTGGGTTGTAACTGGCAATTATTTTGGTAGTGTGTGTGACAATTTGATGCTTTTCTTTGTCATACATAATAATATTTGAATTTATGGAATGATGGTCTGATAAAACAACATTTTAAAATTTCACTTTGGGCTCATGGGAATTACACATGACATATTATTACAACATAATTAATGAAGAAAATAATGGGCAGATTAATTAACAGTGAACATAATCATTAGCTGCAGTCCTGGAGAACTGCCTTTCCCCTTTTTTAAATAATTGTAAGCTGAATCGTGTTGTTTTTTGTTTTCTTTTTTTACTTTTGGTTGGAAAAAAAGCAAGCAATTGTAGCTTTCACCTCAGGCTCTAATTGTGATGCATTTTACGCTATTTTGAATTTATATAAATGATAAATTGAGTAAAAACAACATCAACACAACACGAAACGAGGAAATAAATCACACAGAATTGGAGCAGTCTTCTAGATTTGGATGATTTTTATGATGTTTTTATGTTGTGTTGTTTTGCAGTATTTTTTTTTTTTAAAAAAAGATGTGTTTGTGGTAATGTGCTGTTAAAGGTAGCAATCTGTCAATAAAAGCTGCTATAAATAATGGAGGTATCAAAACATTCATATTTTTTTTTCTGGGAAAGAAAAAAAATCGTTCAACATGCATGTCAGGCCTCAAGGGTGCAATGAAATTTGAGAGGAAAAACTAAATGTAAACAAAAACATTTATTTATAATTAAAGCTTCTTGGGGTACCTTAAAGCTGGGAAGACATGGATTATTAACCCCGGAATAACTGTAGAATCAAGCAGACAAAACACAAAAACATCTTCACTGCCATTTTCAGGTCCATAACCTTCTTTTGTCCTTTTTGCCTTCACTTTTGCATAAAATTGAACACTGCCTTTCACTCATTGTTAACATTTTGAGTTGTCTTGTCAGTCTTGACAGATAAGGTGAATAAATGCTGTAGACTGATCAAACTACACCGTATCTGCAGCTTTAGCTTGTCTAAATTTATAAGATCTGTGTGTCTCCTTTAAAGGATGAATACTTCATCGATCCTCGAGGTAAAAATGTCACACAGCAGCCAGTAAATATTATATGACAAAGTCAGTCAGGTGGAAGGTGTCACATGACTGCACTTTGACCCATCAGTGGAAAAAGACGACAGTGAGCAGTATTTTATTAGACAGTTACTGCAGTGACATGACACGCACTGACCAAAATGGGGAAGTGGTAGTCCACCGACAGGCTTTAAAAATACATGTGCATACATCAGGGGACATAAGGGAGAAGTTTTTTAAAAATGGGACTACTTCTGTACATCTGTTGATTTTGATATGATAATATAGTCAGTATAGCTGATTATGATATGTCTCTAAGTTTAAATTTTTGTCTCAGCCAGGGTATGTGAAGCTGTCTAAGCCTGTGGCCCTGTGGACCCAACAGGACGTGTGCAAATGGCTGAAGAAACATTGTCCCAATCAGCACCAGATCTACAGCGACTCCTTCAAACAGCACGACATCACAGGTACTCTTTTACACTGAGGCGGCAGTCTCTTAGCAATAAAGCTGCTAACTAGAAACATATAGGGTTTTAGGGCTTGTCCCCATAGAATAACCCTCTTGGGTTCCTGGTAGAACTTTTAAAGATTCCACCTATGAATACCAATCGTACGCATTCTCATTGCATAAAAAGACAGATGTTGGCAGGTTTTTTGTGTAGAGGGAATGAGGCTGTAGTGCTTACAAGAACCCAGCCATACCCCTTTAACGCCCAAATTACTTCAGGTTCTTGAACTAGTTTTGGTCATGATTCCTAAAATCTTGGTGCTATCCAGTGAACCAGCCTGTGTTTCGACCAGTTTTGAGTGCAATCATTTTAATCAAGAATGTGTCATCAATGGAGGGCGGTTGACAATGCACAATGAAAGTAAATAATAGAAGAAAAATCACAGATTATATTGATTACCTACAAACTTTTTTTCTGTTATTACAGCCACTGATGTTGTCATGGTTCGCACTTCAGGTCAAGGAAAACCTGAAAACCAACTTTAGGGTTTTGCACCAATTTATTTTTGGTCGAAATGGTTTGAATGGTTCAAAATTAGGTGCGGGGGCTTAAAAATAGTCATTAACTTCATTACCCATAGATCTCTCTCCTAGTAATCATGGTGTCTGTTGCATTGGTTAGCCAGAGGACAAAGGGACCAAACTTGTGTTTGAGACTCTTTTATGCCACCACAGATCTGGTTCAAAGCAACCCACAACACTAGTGGTTCACTATCACGGTTTTAGTTGTGAAGGTTTTGAGAAATCCCGACTTACACAGCCTTTATAATGTCAGTGGTTTAGTGTGATTGGGAACAGAAACTCTGTTTTAAATGCCAAGTTCCTCATAAAAAGGAGTAAAAGGAGAAAATAAACTCACCATTGGTATTGTACCATATGAGGTTGTGGTAAATACAGAATACATGTAAAATACATTGATTAAATGGATTCCAGATACATGTACTTTTAAAAATACCATTTGAAACATGAGTAAACATTTAAGTATTTGAGGGTGAGGATCTTTCAAAACCCATGCTTTCAACTCTGTCTTCCCATATGTTGCTATTTAGAACCTGAGCCCTACAGGAAGAATCTTTTTTAGAAGATTGTCTTCCAACATCCATTTATTCTGCAATTTATGTTTTTTTGTCATGAAAAACACAGGTTTTGTACTGCACCTGTTGCCAGGTGATAAGTGGTTGATGCTTGCATTTACGTTGTTTGTAATTACCTGATAATCTAATTCACAAACACTTATGATTATTTAAAGTGAGGGTCAAAATAACTAATCGGGTGCAGTATTTTGCTTTGCAAGTCGTGTATCAGGGAATTCATATTTGTGACATTTATAACCAGTCAGACACTGAGCATTTAATTGCACAAAACAATATTTTCATATCGAAAGTTTCCAGTAAAATGTGTTGCAGCACAGCTCATCTGCGTCTTCGCACTCGGCTGTATCTGTCATTTCTCATCTTGATGAAGCCAGATCTCATCCATAAGATCCCAGGTGCGCTCTGCACCCACTGTCTGCCACCTGCAGCCCTGCCACCCGGCCTACCCGTCTGTCCATCCCTGCCTTCCCTCTGTTGGCGTCACCACTGACAACAGTTGCCACGTCAATCATCTCCCTAACGAGGCTGCTCAAGGTCACCCCAGTGCTAACGACACTCCGGTCCGCATAGTAACAGACGACCGCTAATTGCCATGCACTCTTCCTCTCAGAGCACGACTGATCACATTAATATGTTTATTTGTTGCTTTCGAGGACCTCGTCGACTTGGTGACTGGCTGGTGGGATGAATCGCTTGGCGGTCATGATGACTGGCATAATGACTCACGCTGCCATTTTACCCTTTGATGCATTTTGACTTTTATACGTTTGCATGGAGGGTTTTGAGATTTAGCATCCTCTGTTTAATGGTCTGAAAATATGAATCTCGCTGCTTTTCATTTCAAGTTGCGAATATATCTCATGAGCAGTGTGGAGGTCCAGGAGATAACCCACAGTTCATTGCATGCTTGCTGAACCGCTGCTACATTTTCAATCCATCTTCAAGTGCAAGCATTTTGGAAAGTTTTCTCTTCTTTTTTCTCAAACATTGATGGATTACTGAACTGGCTCACAGGGCATAGGCTCTGACACCCAAAGTGTCAGAGGACTCGTGGCCTTCACTTGCAACATGTCACTCACATACTGCCCAGGAAGAGACTCAAAACAACCACAAAGAGATACAAAAATGACTTCAAAGACACACAAAAATACCTCAAAGACACAAAACAGCGGCAAATAAACACAATGTAATCTTGATAAGACACAAAATGCTCTAAAAAATCAACACATAATGACCTTAAAGAGACACAAAATCATTTTAAAGAAACGTATAACAACCACAGAAATGCATAATGACTACAAAAAGACGCAGAACAACCAAAAAAAGACAGGAAAATACCTTAAATTGACACAAGACAACAAAATGTGAAACATGAAATTACCTCAAAGACAAACTAAACAACGTGACTACAAATATTCCCTTAAAGAGTTACAAAACGACCAAAAAAAGACAAAATTACATCAAGGTGACAGAAAAGGAGTCACAAAATGACCTAAAAGAAACATAAAATGAATTCAAATAGAAACAACCAGAATAGTACCTTATTAAGACACAAAAGGACCTAAAAGAGACTAGACAAGGATGAAAAAGTGCCAAAAATACCAAGGCGCCAAAAAAGTCCATGTTTCTTGCTTCTGGTAGTGAGGGCTTTCGCTTATCTGTGCTCAGGGAACCACCACACATATTCCACCCATGCATTCAAGCTACAGCAGAAGCACTGCTGCAGTGTCTAATAACTCGTGACACGAGTTGTATTTTTCTTCTCTATAGAGTTTATTTATTAATTTGCATGTTTTGCAAAATGAATTATTTGCAGGAATAATTCAAATCAAATACAAGGCACATACACGAGGAGCACTTGGAGAGACTTCTACTGAAGAAAACAGTCCTCTTATCACATCTGCGCAGTGTTTGTTGCATAAAAGAGGAATCATGTCAAGTGCAGTCATCCAGTCATTCAGTTGGTAGAATTCTCTCAGGAGGTCCATATCTAATCGAGGAAAATTAATCTAACTTTAAGATTAAATGCCTCAGTGTTCCTGATGAGCCTAACGCATTCAGTTATGGTCTGTAAATAAATTATACTTTCTCGTATTAGTCTTTCAGTGATTAAAACATTAGAACTAAGCCTCCTAATGGTGCATTAACTTAATGACCTATGTTTGTTATTAAGGTGTAATGATAAAACAGGATAAAACAAGGGAGGAAAGGGTTAACCAAATATGCACACAGACACACACATGCTTTCCTACTGGCACAATTAGGAGATAATGACATGCGCGAAACCTGCAAGTAATTCAGTTTGTCTTCACATCGAGCATTAATTAACAGAACCCAATTAAAACAGGCCGAGCCACACCAATTGGGCTCACAAGGCAATTTGCATCCCAATCAATCTTTGAAATATTATGCAGATATTTTTTCTGTTCCTGCACCCTATTAGAATAAACAAGAGGGGAAACAAATGATGAATGGAATATTGTTGTGGAATACAATCATGCGTAGACAAACAAACAGTGAGTATGAATACATTTATAAGGGCATGCAGTTATGCATCTGAGAATATCTATTTGTTCACTGTGCTTGTCATACACTCACTGTAACCCTTGGAAATTGGGAATGTGTGTGTGTTTTTGTGCATGGATAGGCCTTATATTTTTTTGGGTTTGCAGAATATTGGATTCCCCAGGCCATAGCCTCTCTTTGACTGTATTTTCTGTCCACAGAATACTCTACTCTGTTCGTCTGCCAGCAGTACTCAATCTCACTTGTCTTGGCAAAGTAGTCATCCCTTCATAAAGTACCGAATCAATAAACGGGTCTCAATTCCAGATCATAATTCAAACAGGCGTTTGTGTCCTCCCTCCTTTGACATAAAACAGCGGCAAGGGAAATGCATTTTTACTGCGTATCAGGGGCTGGTGCAACATTTTAACGTCGGATGACTTCAGTATTCAGCAGCTGCCTCCCTGCTAGGCTCCTGTAACCTCAGCCAAAGAAATCAATGTTTCCCATCCTCCCTCCAGCCTATACTGCCAAGAAACCCTCTCCCTCCCTCAATCTTCACCTCCCACCCCCAACGGAGACGGCTGCGAATTTGACTTTAACACCCAGCTGTCATTAAAAATGCATTAAAGCATATTAAGGCGTAATTAGATATTAGTCCCTAATCCGTTGTAATTACAAGGACGAAGCTCTTTTGGTGGGAGAGTAGCTTGGCATGAAAAATTAGTTAAGCACACAATTTCCGATACCTTAGATGTAATCAGCGCAAAAGGTGTGATGACATAGGTAATCAAAAGCAAGAGGATGGAGGGAGGGGGGAAAAGAGGGCGAGTCATTATTAAGTTATATTTTCTGTCAGAGAAGAGCATTACATCACATAGTGGAAATTCAGAGGCTCTCGAAAGGCATACGAAGACTGAATTAGATGCAGCTGTAGAGGCTGGCTGCAGGGGCAGCTTTACAAACCTTTGGATCGGGGGCACATTTGTAATTTCCAATGAGTAAAAATGTGTTCACGCACTTATTTGAAGCAATGGTTATTAGGCAATAACAAACTGTTCATTATTATTTATATTCAAATAATTCATAATTTATTCATTATTCAGAGCAATAATTGATTGTCCAATTAACAACTTTAAATATTATATAACGTAAGATAAAATCACTAAAGAGCTGCTATTTACATCTCAAAATAACCCACAGCCACGGATGGATTATGATTATATGTATTGATGGAAATAACCAAGGACCAAGTAAACATCTCCAGTCAAACAATACCTGGATTAGGTCCTTGTTTGCTGGGTGTCTGATCCCGGACTGTCCCGACTTTAACAGATTTGCAAACTTTGTTTTGCTGCTGTCTCTGGAGCCATTCTGCTCTGGGGAACGATCAGTCTAACGTCTGCTTGGTCAGCACAAGCCAAACATTTACAATTATTTACCTTTATAAGAGTGAAAAATACATCTACATAACTTTTCACCTGCTCAATACAACGCGCAAATTCTTAGTGTCTATACAATCGATTTATACCTTGAAAAAATATTTTAGATTGATACAAGGCACACTGGAAGGACAGCTTGCTATTTACCTTTCGATGTAGTATGATTACAGGAATATAAATCCATGCATCGATACAATGGATGTATTGTTAAACCCCTAGCTACAACCCATACAGACTGTGCCGTGGTGAAGTCGAGCGGTGTGTATTTGACAGTTTGCAGTTCAGCATTCCAAGATGCCACCGAACCATTCGAAACAATGGCTATTCTGCGTATTTCTCCGTTCACATTATGGGTATCAATTCAATGTATCACTTTAATAATGTAATGATATTTATTTATAACACGCTTTTCAAAAACTGTGTCAAAAAGTTCTTCAAAAGGCTGCAAAAGAGAACAGACAAAAGCTGCGGAGCCCTGACTCCAAAACTCTCTGTTCCCTTTAGATTTGAGACACTCCATGAGTATCAGTGAAATCTTAAAATCTACTCTGAAACATACTGGTAAACAGTGTAGAGTGATCACGTCTCTAGGTTCTGCTGAAAAGCCTGGCAGCTGAGTTCTGTACAGTCTGGAGTCGATCAGTAGGTTTTTTTTGGTTCAGGCAAGGAAAGAGGCTGCTGTAATCCAGGCATGGCTCCTTACTTTAAGGGTATTGTTACTGGTATTGCAATTTTTTAAATGATCTGCACATGTGGACTCTATAGCCTAGATTTGACACTAAATGTAAACTTTTTAATACGCTTTTTATTTATTTGGCAAGTGTTTTTTATTTTGATTTTGATTTTTGGGACTGAAAATGATTTAAAAGTCATTCTACTGTCACTTAGTGATATTTATTATGTCAATCTGTAGTACAGGATTATATAGGGACAGGGGCGTCGAGGGTAGGCTTTTTGTCAGTACCCCAAGAATACTCCCTCTTTTTCACAGCCTGTTGGCAGCGATGAAAGATTCAGAACTGCACTTTGTCTTTGTTGTGTTAATAATAGTGAGGTCACTTTTCGTTGGGTCAGGGCTATGGAATAATAAATCATCCATATTTTCTCACTGCATCTGAGCCTTTCTTACTCTCATTCTTACTCTCATTCTTTTTAAAGTGAAAAAAATAAAAAAAGAAATGATCGGTTATCGGCCTGAGGAGCATGCAATTATTGGTTGGTATTGGGCGTAAAAAATCCGTATTGTGCATCCTTACTCAGAATCAGAATCAGAAATACTTTATTGATCCCTGAGGGGAAATTACTCCCCTCCCCTCCTGCATCGGAGCAAGACACCAAGACTGAAAGAGATACAAAACACATTTTGGAGACGTGTAGTTTTGATAAAAAACAGACACGGCAGTACGATGTGAATTGGGACTTGATCTTGCAGAGCAGAGTACTTCTACCATCCAGCCGTTAAACTGTTTTTCCTCACATAGGAACCCTCCGATAAATGAATAACCAGTCTCATTACACCCCTTGATGTATGGTGTCATAAGGCCTTACTGTGAATAATTAATAGCCTGTAGTATTGGTGGTTTAATGAAGGGTGGCCTGTATCCAGCAGCCCACACTGTACCACTTCAGTTCTTCTAAAGGTCTGTGCCCAGCCCCCCTCTGGTTGGTGGATCCATCATCCCTCCACTTTGAAAATAACAGCAGCCTGTGCCGCTCTGGCCATGAGCTCCTCGTCCACTGGAAGGTCTCACGCTGGGTACAAAATGTATATTTGATGAGCCGCAGAAAAGGATGAAAGGTGACAAACGCTATTTTTGAAAAACCGGGACGAGGGCATCCAGCAACACACGCCTAAACAGCACTTGAGTGATGAGACAATGAATTCTGCAGGCGCCACAGACTGCTGTCATAAAAGTGCTGCTGCTTAATAGAGGAACAGGCATATAGTAAACGAGTCAAAGGGACTAACATGGCTGCATATCAACTCAAGAGCCACAAAACAGCTCCGCTGGTGGCCATTGTTTTGTGTAATTTCCAAAAGGGAAATTTGAACAGCTCACTGCTGATGAGCTGTTTGGGGGACAATTTGATACGCAGACAGAAGGATTCGTGTTTAATGATGCCATTGGCAAGGTGATTATATAGCAATGTGTAATATGAAATTAATTACTGCTTTGCCAGTTGCATGTTTTGGAAATGTCGTCCTTGCTTTTCCATATGGAGAGTTTTGAAATGAATCTTCAGAGACTGTGAATGACGTGAGGTAGAGCAGTTACATAAACAAAGTGTAGTTAAGCTCATTATACAGTATAGACTCCAAGTCTCACTGCTATGCTAAAAACTGAATTCTACTCTTTGTTTTTCCCTTTTTTTCCAAGTACGGACTGCCTGTATAATCACATACAGAAAGAATGAAAGCCTCAACCTGCCAAAAACGAGAAAAATTGACTCTTGATATTGAAGTCATTACAGCTCATAACCCCAGTGAGCCTGTTGTAATGATCAGAGCAAGAAAATTAGAGATTTAGTCTAAGACAACCTCACCGCTGCTCTGTGGTTATGTGATTACAGTCTCAATCACAGTAATCTTCTCACACTGTGCCGAGGACGACCCACTGGCCAGTATGATTCAGCAGCATAGACCAGGCAGTGCCTCACTGAAGCCTTTAGGCAATGTGTGGAGTTTACTTTTGGCTTCGGCAGCTTTGGTGCCTTTGTTGCTTGTTACTCCACAGAAAGTGTAAATCATGCTTGTGGTATATTTCAAAACTTAGCAGGATGCAGTATGGCTACCTGAAAAACAATGATTGTGTCCAAATTCCATTTAGGATTCTAACTTTACAGTATATTAAAATTATTTATGATATAGGCTGAGATATTTGATTATTCAGTGACTAGTGTCATTGCCCAAAGACATTTGTATAAGCTTATAGGCTCACAATTTCCCCCTGGGGATCAATTAAGTATTTCTGATTCTGATGAATTGAAGGAAGAGGGGCCCTTGTCTAACAACTGTAAACTATTTAACACCGAAAGACCCCAAAATTAGCAAAATAAAATGTATTAAAAAGTAAGGCCTACAAGAAAATTATTTTAAAATTAGCACACAAAAAAGGAAAAGAAAAAACAGGGAATGACCTGAAAACAAAGCTCAAATAAAATAATATTAAACATTAGTAATAATAATACTAATATAAGAAATGCATTTTCTTTTTTTGCCACGCAATTAAAGATTTAATAAAAAGATGTAATTAATTTTTGTAATTAATTTTCACATTTCAAAGGTGTAAATGGTTGTGAATGCAGCACAAGAAAGCTGATGTCAGTCCAGGTTTCAAAAAGTTAACGTGTTAATAGTTATATACATTTAGAAAATGATCTCATTTTAATGGAATGAAATCAGATAGTCATTAAAGAAAGAGAGAAATGTAATTATAACGCAGTCAGTAATGGAATACTCCAACGGAAACAAAAGTGCAGTATACAAGTCCATCAATCAAAGGAGATTTCAGCGATAACATGACATGATATATTTGATCATAGCATCCCAGTTATAATTCTACTGAAAGTGGATAACATGATATTGAATCATCTCCTGGCTGTACTTGTTATTTCACTAGTAAGGGACATGTTATGTGATGTATTGGCATATAGGCGCTCATGATAGCATCATGACAGTTTGCTTTAATCACAACCCGAATCATAAAAAACGTCAAGCGTGCACATTTATTCTCTGTTCACTGTTACGGGTCTGAAATCGCAGCCAGAAGTCCGTCCATAATGACCGCTGAAATTCAGGGTGGAGTGTTTAACTCAGGACAGCTAGTTAGCTCGGCGGTAAACCTCACAGTGATTTCAGTAATCTAAACCGACTCCACAGCGATCAGAGTCCCAGTGAGCTGTCTACAGGTTGTTAGCTGCGGCTAACCAACAGAGGTGCAGCATAATGATCCACAAACTGAAATAGATCAGTAGTGGTGGAATCAGCATGAGGCTACTGCTGCTGTGACAAGTGGAGGACTGAGGCGGCTTATTATCTGTGTGTGGGTGTGTGTTTGTGTGTGTGTGTGTGTCTCCCTCTCTGGCTGGCTGGACTATTTTCATTACTTCCACTGAACCCTGTTCTCTCCAGGATCATAACCAGCCTCGTCTCCTGCAGTCAGGAATAGCATTAGCATCGGATCACAGGTGCTAAGTGGATGCAGTAGCCTTTTAGCTGCAGGGCTACAAGCAACTCTGTGACTGAGACTATCAGTCACCATTTACTTTAAGGAACTGTGCGAGCTGCTCGATATCACAGTGAAGAATCTGCCCAGTGCTGCCACACTCTGTTTGTCATCGTCAGCTTATTGAATCCGAAGCTGGTAGCCTACTTTTATTCTTAAGGGGGGGATCCGATCACATATGGCAGCAAGTAGTAGACTTACAACACTCCCATCACTTGTTATTTTGTTGCTTGACAGAGTGCAGTGCAGGTTTGGGAGTGCAGTTCGCCAGATGCAGCTCAGTGACATTCATCCCCCAGAGGACACACATATGGGCACACAGCTGCGCAAGAGATTTGAGAAATAAGTGTGGAAGATTTACCTGAGGAGTAGCAGTCATAGAATACACTGTTGTAGCCGTATCGCCGGCCTCGAGCACAGCTGCCACAACATGTCAGCGTGATTTTTGATGTTACAGGGAGAGGAGGGTTAATGTGCTGCCTTTGTACTGCTGTCCATACCCATGGCACACACACACACACACACACACACACACACACACACACACACACACACACACACACAGAGACAGAGCTATTATTAGTGTGGTGTTTTAGCTCCATGTGCAAAAAGAAGCGCAGGATCACTGTCTGTGTTCATGTGACCAGTTGGCAAATATCTCCCAGTTTGCACTTGCTTTCATATCTGATGGGTCCGTGAGTGTGTGTGTGTGTGTGTGTGTGTGTGTGTGTGTACAGATGCACTTTAAGCTCCCATTCATCAAAGCCGTGGTTGACTGTGCCAGGCTATAGCTGTAGATTAATCTGCTTCAGCCCAACACTGCTGCTCACCCACCACTCATTAATCTAACTCCCAGGGACAATGTGTTTGTGTGTGTACTCACATCAGTGTGTTTCTCTGAAGTATCGGTCTGTGTACATATTTGGTTTGCATGTAAAAAATACATTCAGTACAATGCAGCTGATCAGGTTTTTTTTGTATGGTTACAATGTAGCTTTTGTTTAATAAGAGATTCAAGATTAAGTGGCTTTATTGTTATGCAAGCATATTGAAATTGCGTATTGTGTCATCCTCAAATGTTGCATTATATTAAAGGGCCCTGTCTTACTTCGGGTGCAAAGCATTGCTAGTTTCAGACCAGTGCAGTAGACATTTCCATGGCTGGCTCCTGCAGGTGCACCCATAGCTGTATAGATCTTGAGGTGTGGTCCAACACATTCTCTCTCCCAACTTGTCAAATACTGACGCTTGGTCAGTGGCCCTGCACAGAAAACTATCATACGCTAATACTTTTTTTTTTTCTTCAGTTTTGGTTAAAACTTAAAGTCTTGCAAGTGCTGTTTAAAAAAAGTCTAAAAATGTCTTGAATCTAACTTACCTTAAGCTGCAGGAACCCAGTATATATTCCAGCGGCTTTTTTAGTGGATTTTTTGGAAAAGGTCTGAAAAAGAGGTGGGTATATCACATACAGCTGCGTGTACCCTCAACTACACCACTGGTCAGGCACATGGTTGGTGCATTGTTGATGAGATTTAAAGTCAGCAGAAAGTGATTGCGTCATTGACCAACAAAAACATAGTTTAAAGTCAATGGCCCAGTATTTTCTGTTTATTTACAGTAAAGGGTGCGTTATTCAAATAGTTAAATGCATCTACATAGGCAGGTTCACAACATGCGCACAGTCTTGCTTTCAACACAGGGAGGGAGCAGCGAGCTTCTGTTTTCCCGTCCTCTGACATCATCATACCACTTTCATTGTTGTGTGGCACTTCTTGTGATGCCACAAGGCGAGGACACACTCACCACTCCTTATCCCCACGCCTACCTAGCTGCAGGGAGCTTTGGTGGGTTCCTGCTGTTGCTGCAGATGGCGCTTTCGTTTCGCACATGGGCAGATCCATTACCTCATCAGAAAAAACACCTCTCCAATTTGCCAAATCCACCATTTAAAGTTGTTAGTAGAACTGAACCACCAACCCAAAATGTTGGTATTTGACAACTAACAATTGACTATCTTATGGCAGAGGTAAACACAGCTTTTTCAAAGATGAATGTGCTTTAAAAGCCAATGGGAGATGACACTGATTAGTTGAGTATGTGTTACACCCAAAACACACCGATGATTAATTAAGGGACAAAGTGCAAAATAAAAGTAGAGGAAGTAGTAGAAGTGCAAATGTTCCTCCCATGCTGACTCTGTCTTTGCACTTTTTAATTAATTAATTTTTTCTGCGATCATTAAAATAAAATACTGATACAGGTAATAGGCAAAATACCAAATATCGGTCCCAATAGTAGGCCGGGACGATAATCTGTCAATTTGCACCCAGATTATGGTGCAAAACATGGAGTTGAACACGCCTTAATGCCCTTACACCATGCACTGCAGACCACGCCCTATAGATTTTTTAAATAGGGGCAAAGACTCCACAAGTATTTACAAAGAATAAGATCAGACACAAATGACATAAGAGATAATAAATGTTCAACAATCAATATGAACTATAAGCAATATTAAATATGAACAAAAATACAACTAACAAGTGGACAAAGTCAGCAGCAGCAGAAGTTCAGTAAAGGTTCAGTATGACGGGTATGGGGAGATGTGTGTTGGAGTGCTGAATGATATGTGGTTGGTGCAGGTGTGGTGCATAAATTACAGATTCTTGGATGTGAGTCAGAGAGGGATTTGCTCCAGGTAACAGCCAGAATCAAGGTAAGGAGGTGGAGGAGAAAGATTTTTAGAGTTCAGTGAAAGCTGCAGCAGCTCATCTTCCGGGGAGTCTGGATCCACTAACCCTCTTATAGAAAGAGAGGAGGAAATTATTTACCTCATTCCAGCGAGAGCAGAAAGGTATGGTAGTCCAGATGCTGTGTGAATAGTTAAGTGACAGTGAGGAAGAGGGAGGCTGGGAAGGCTTGAGGAAAGGTTGGAGGGTGGCTACAGTATTTTGGTATGTACAGAAAGCAGATACATGCAAATATAGTTTGTAGGTCAGATAATAGATTTTCTTCCATTTGTTTTATGCACATTTTTATTTCAAGAGAAGATCTAATAACGACTGGAAACACATTTTTACTAATACACCCTGACGTTGCAGTATCCGCTCCTGTTTCTTCTAATGCTGAAAAGAATGTAGCTCATTCTGCCCTTTCCAACCAGAAAGCCCCCAAAACAAGGAATCAGGGACCCAGAACCAGATCTGAGTACTCTTGACCCCAAAGCACAGTTCCTTTTATTTGTTTGGACACTGAACTGTACCTGAGCACAGCTACACACATTACACATTATCATTGTCATTTAGAGGCCTCATATATTTAATAATAATACATGCACATATATGTAATAATAATACATGTAATAAGAGGCCTCATATATCTGTTTGTGCTACATCTGCTAAACCTCTGTCCTGATGGGTGCAAATTAAAGAGGGTAATGGAAGTCCAGTAAGATTGGCTGAGCTTTCTGTGTGTCAAAGATCATTTAAATTTACACCAGAAACTTACAGTTTTTCCCTAAAGACTTTTGTTTTGCAGACTAAGATTACTAAACCAACAGATCATAGCAAATTTTAAAAGTGACCCAATAAACAAAAACTTTCTCAGCAGACAACAATGAAAATTGTTGGTTTGCCTTTTTATACATAGAATTGTTTGTTCCAAGATGGATCCTGAATATTTATACTGCTCAACTGCAGTCACAGGCTCCCCTTTAAAAGACGATCAGAGAGAGAAAATTATCTTGTCACGTACATAGGATTTAGATTAAAACATTTCATTTTGCCCAAGTTTGACAGATTTGCTCAAAATGTGTGTAGCGTTGGAAATATCGAGAGAGAATAGGAGACAACAGATTCTGTCAGGTGTCAGAGAAATTTGAATCCAATCAATACTCCATCATAAAAACTGCAACGACAGGCCCACAGAATAAGTGATGGAGCAAAAAAAGTCAAAGTGTGGTGATTAAACATATTTAGAACTAGCTGCCTGCCTTAACTTCCCTGCTGTAAAGCGAGGAGAGAACAATGTGTCTAAAATATATGTTTTAGGTCAACAGTTAATGATTTTCTGCCATGTCTTCTTTTTGCCATCGTCTTTTTTGTGTTAACCTACAAAATGAACTGAGGTCTATGTTTTATCATACTGCTGTAATCTTGTAGAATTAACCGTGCAACAAGCCAACATAATACTTTGTTTGTACCACACGGCCCCGCTGTGGTCTTTATGTCAATTTAATATCCTAACAGTGGATTCAGTATTTTTCTATAACTTCCAGGCATTTAACTTTTCTTCAAGAATCTCTCCCTCTCGTTCCTAATTTATTTCCTCTTGACCAATTTCCTCCTCTGTCCCCCTCTTTCTCCTCCTCCTCCTCCTCCTCACGGCCATGCTACACTGCTCAGTGTATTAATTGTGGTTTGAAAAATTCCCAGCTGAGGCTTGGTGGGATTGTCGAAGCCAATGGCTCAGAACTGCAGGGCAAGAGAGTGAAAGCTTGGACTCTTTACAGAAGCTGTTCCACCCTGTTGATACTGCCTCGCCGACTGGAAGCGTTGGCACCCACCGCACAGAACTGGCAGTTTGTCCGCTGTTATCTGCGAGCTGCTCACATTCTAGTTGTCCACTGTACTCCAGCTGCCCACATTAATACTATTCTTGTTTCAAGCTTTTCAAATACCAGGATGGGTGTTTTAACACCTCAAGTTACATCGTGAATGAAGCATTCATGCTAAATGGTTTATACATTTAGATTCATAATTGAGAGGTTTCATTAAAGGGCCAGTGTGTAGGATTCATGGGTATATAAATTGGCAGAGATGGAATATATAATTTAGTAAGTATGTTTTCTTTAGTGTGTAATCACCTGAAAATGAGAATAGTTGTGTTTTCGTTACCTTAAAATGAGCCATACATAGGGAGTGGGCCCTCTTCTGCATAGATCGTCATGTTGTACCATCATGTTTCTACAGTTACCCAGAATTGACAAATCAAACACTGACTCTAAAGAAGACTCTAAGAAGAGTGTCAACAAAACAGATATTTTAAATGCAAGTGTTTTATTGGTTTAAATCACTTGGTCTGTTTGTTTTGGAGAGAAGGAGACCTCAGTGGATAATTCGGCTCACAGTAAAAACCTCCTGAACGTCTGGATTTTAATTAACAAGAAAAAAAGGTGAGCACCGACTAGCAGGTTCTAGACTAGTGTGTTGTCTCCGACTTGAAGAAACACTGATTTTAAACAGAAAACTGCTTTATTCAGTGCTTTACTGGTTGTAATCACCAGGTTCATTTGTCCTAGAGAGGC
Source organism: Plectropomus leopardus (assembly GCF_008729295.1). NCBI lineage: Eukaryota > Metazoa > Chordata > Actinopteri > Perciformes > Serranidae > Plectropomus > Plectropomus leopardus. Next base: position 7,299,659 of record NC_056480.1, read on the forward strand.
GGACACCTCTGCAGATAACTTGGCTCCTGTTAAAAACCTCCTGAACAAATCACACTGAAGACATTTTAAATGGGAGAAGTTTCAGCTGGTTGCAATCTGCAATCCTCGCCACGAGATGCCACTGAATCCCCCTAAATCTTACACACTGTCCCTTTGACCCTATTGATCCGTTTAGGTTCATTGAAGACTGTGCCCTCTTTAACAGCTAAAAAAAGACGAACAGAAACGCTCCTTTTAACCTGTTGATAACTCTCCCAGAAATCCAAAATGAACTGACAGGTTCAGATTAATTTGCATCTCTGAATTGGTTAGGCTAAAGATTGCCAGCAGCTGGATTTAGCTTCATATTTAATGAGACATGAGGGTGGTATCAATCTCCTCAATTAACTCTCAGCAAGAAAGCAAATAAGAGCAATTTCCCAGATGTAGAACTTCAACTTTGAATACAATACATTTTTTAAGAGGTCTAACATGGAATTACAACTCGGGAGTCTGATTAACAGCAAACATGCATGCCTCCACTGTGTAGGATAACATACTGTACCTTGCTTTGGCTGTGAAAGACATTTTATGTATTAAGTATTTTATGCACATCAGCCCAATCCCCAGAATAAATGGCGGCATTGTGTGTTTCTGCAAACCCTGGATATGTATGTTACCTTTGCTTGTTATTATACAGCAGATATATTGGAATTTTATGCTGCAACAACTGTTTGGTTAAGTTTAGACACAAAACGACTCAGTTATGATTAGGAAAAGATCATGTTGTAGCTTAAAATACCCATTAATGGTGACACTCTCCTTGCAAGAAATGCAGTAATAAACAATCACTTTCTGTTGCACTTTTGGTGGAAGCACAGCTAAAACATCCATGTTTTGGTTGCTAAAAAGCTGCTGAAAAGAGAGCAGTGACTCACTAAAAACAACAGCTGCTTTTGCTGTTTGTTGGTCTTGAACAGTGGTCTGCAGCGTGGCAGACTAGGTGTGATAACAATGTGTGATGGTTAGTTCTATATTTTGTCAACTTTTTTGATGGCTCAGAATCTGGCAAAAGCAGTAAAACTAGAATATATTGTACTACAATATTATCTATTATTCAATAGAGTTAGAAGGAAAAGTAGTTGATTATGCGATTATATTGATATTACATTTTTACAGAAACAGCAGCAATGAGGAATTAAGGCCAATGTCTACAAAAGTGGAGTTAAAAACACTCTCTCCATGTCAACATGTGAGTCCTTCAATAAAAGATTATCAGAGCTGCTGTGTGAACCATCTATTTATCTCCTGGTCAGAGAGCTTTGTTGCATCTCTTTTATCTGCTGTTATGTGAGATAGACATCACTGAAGCAGAGAAAAAATGAACCTCTGTTGCCATGCCGATCTATCTTTGGTTACAAGATGAGGTGCCAAGTGATGGTTGGTCAATATTTATAGACTTATAACAGCATGTGCATGTTGGCTTTCTTCTGTCAATTTGTACCTCTTCAACTTTCTGCCCTCCACCCCGCCTTCGATTCATCAGCCCTCTTTTCCACCTCACTAATCTCTTTCTCTCCATCTTCAAATTTAACCTGCTCCTCACACTTCTGAGCCTTTATGACTCTACTTTGCTCCCCAATGTTTATGTAATGGGTACTGTCAGTGCCATTTTTGCATTGAAGCATCTTTACTGTGTTTGATATTTTACCCCCATCTGGCCGCAGTATGGAGCAAAGAGCTGCTTTTGTTAAGGCAGGAGAACATTGACCTAACACAGTCAACCGCCACCACTTAAGGGTACTTAGCGTTGCCAACTACTCCCCTCTGTGCTGTGGTAGCAAAGTGGTAGCGTGGGGCTCGGCTTGCCCTAACGATCTACAATAGATTGCCTAAACAAGTCAAGAGACATGAAATCATAAAGTCTGCCTTTCTCTTTGTTGTTGTGTTAAAAAGGGGCAAGAACACTGATTCAAATCATGAATCACTAATGAATGAAGCTTCATATTTGATAGTGATCTGATTATAGAGGGGATGAAAAGAGAAGAGAGAAAACGGGGAAAATAACCTCCACGAGCCTATCGCGACTGATCTTTCTCCTCGGCTGGCATCCAATCAGAGCCAGTTTCTCGCCCAGGGAGTCGTCAGGGTGAGGGAGCAAAAGGAGCTGTCGGGGTCCAACCTAACGCCTAGTAATTACCCTGAATTATCATCCTATCTGCTTACCATCCCACATGTTACAAAGGCACTCGTAACGAGCGTTAATAATTACGCCACACTCCACTTGCATCTTACCAGCAGCCCAAATCCCTCTCATCGACACTGATTGGATGATTAAATTATGGATTTTATACAAGGATTTGCAATTAAGGACGGAGCTGTGAGGGATTCTTGCTCAAGGGACAGACGCTGCCGATATTTATGAAGAACCTGGGCTGTGTTTTAGAAGAATGTGCCTCATGTTCTCGGCTTAAGACTAATCGACATTCACATATTAGGCAGAGGTTCTTAATAACAGTTTGTTTTTATGTCAGAAGCATGTTCTTATCAACATGCACAGCACAATTAGTGCCGCTGAAATCTCCCGACCATATTTGTTTGTGTGTTTCCCAACTCTGTTTTGACATAAATGCTTTATTTTTACCCTTTAAGAGTGTCTCCAACTGTGCATATTGAATCCCCACTACTTATGTCCCTCAAAGTTGCAGAAATCTGGAAAAGACACAAGAAATAGAAAAATAAAGAATAAAATGTAGAATTTGAAAATACAGCCTCCTTAGAACCCGAGCACTAAGTGCAGCTGGTGGCTACTCAAACTAAAGGTATTTTTATCCTCCTACTCTTTTTTCCTCGTCCAAATCACAGTTTTGAATAGCCAAAGTTGCTCAGAAACCCATGAAACTTTGCACATGCATCAGAACTGGTGAAAAATTCAATATTTAATGGGCTTCATGCCTTGGGTTTACAAATAGGCTCAACACGCCCCTGTGACACTTCAGCAAAAGCACCTGGTCTAACCTGCGCAATGGCACAACAGAAAGTTTGCTGATCTGGCGGGGAGTCGGGGCTATCAGGGTCCCAGCCACTGGCTGGATTTGTTGCCGTGGCTGCCATCTGGGGGTCCATTTCCAAAACTGCTGCTGCTATCTGCTTGCTCTGCTCCAGTAAGGTGGTCTGTAGGGGCAGGGAGTGACATGAGGACGAACTGTGATTTGACGCTCAAACTAACATTAGTTTAAAATCAAGAAGCTTTATTGTTAACATATCGAGGGTCAGACAACACTGTAACAGAATTCAGGAAGCACTCCCCGAGGCAGCTACATAAACATGAACTTAAAGCTGCAGCATTGAGCCTTGACTTTTGTTAACAAAAGACAAAACTATTAGCAGCATTTTCTCTACATCTCTAACACACTTTGCCAAAATTTACTCGTATTTGCTTTATTTTCAGACCCTTTTTGATAATTCCATTTCTTGGGTTTCTTCGCAGTGTATGCAAGTTGTTGCCAATGCTGGATTAGCAACTTTCTCTGCAGGATTCTCAGCCATTGAATCACACAAAACCACCAGTGAGAACGTCCTCTGTCTGAAATGACCTGTGAGCGGTAAAAGTTTACCGTCATGGACTTGATTTTCTAAAGCCTGAAAGCAGAGCCAAGAGGACGGGCAGAAGTCTAGTTTTCTTTTGGTTTGTCTTTCATGATTTTTGCCCAAAATGTAACTGCCTTGGACGCCCAGTAGCTCACCTGGTAGAGCAGGCGCTCCATGTACAGAGGCCACATCCTTGCTGCAGCAGCTGTGGGTTCGAGTCCAGGACCGGCCCTTTGCTGCATGTCGTCATCTGTCTCTCCCCCTTTCACGCTTGCTGTCCTATCTAAATAAAGGCAAGAAGCCCTAAAAATAATCTTTCAAAAAAATTAACTGCCTCCCCAAACTTTAACATTCAATCTTGTTTTTTTTCTGTTTAGGGCGGGCTCTGATGAGATTGACGGACAGAAAGCTGGAGAGAATGGGTATCATGCAGGAAGCCCAGAGGCAGCACATCCTTCAGCAGGTCCTGCAGCTTCGTGTCCGGGAGGAAGTCAGGACCCTTCAACTTCTCACACAAGGTAGGTAGAGCTTTAAGCACCCATTCTCACCCTCTCGGTCCGTCATAAGACATATAAAACATGCTGAACACATGTCATCATGACACTGTGTGTGTCATTCAGCATAATAATTTACGCTCACAAGCTTTAAGACACTGCACGTTTTTCGCAGCACATACTGTATCTGTATCTCCCGCGGGTAAAGATTATTCACAAGGACACAGACATCTCACATTGTGATAAATATTCAAATCATTTACTGTGCAGCATTTATGTGCACGCCATCTGTAGTCATGGCAATCGCTGCATGTTTTAAAGCTCAGAGGAAGTGATGAATCAGAAATAATTATGCAACGACCAGTGTCACGCACAAATTTTCTTTCTTGGTTTCTTTTGGTTTAAGTTGATCACAGAGTCATTATATATGCTGATGTCTTGATGTTGAAGTCCACCAATATGTCTTTGTGTCATTTCAAGCTATACTGGCATATGATAACATGGTGCAACTTTTAGGCCTAGAAACAAATAAATCTGTGCAAAGTTGCCAGAAGAGTTCAACTTTTAATGAACTTAGACACAGGAATTTGTAGCGTGACCTAAGAGCCAGCCATATTTGCAGCGCTGACCTGTAAGAGCCAAATAGTCCAAAACAGAGGGCTATTGAGCTATTGTACCTTTTTTTAGATAATATTTTTGGGCATTTTTGTTAATAGTACAGCAGACAGGAATGGTGGTGGGGGTGACATGTTGGGGGGGGTTGTAGGTTAATATTGAACCTGGTATACTGCAAAACTCTGCTTTATTGGACACACGCTCTACCAGTTGACCTTGAGGTCACCCCAGCTGCTGTAGCTCACTGTCGGTGTTGAACCATCAACTTTTATTGAACCTCCTCCAATGGAGTAAGAATTGTTCCACAAAACAGTGGCGGTTTGTAGATCGTTATGAGAGAAGGATGTGATAGGATAGATTTTATTGTCCCAGTGGGAAATTTGCCTCGGACTTCACAGAGTCTGCAGTATGAAAATGGCAAAAACAACAATACATGCACCCAAACACAGTAAAAGACACCAGTAAAAACAACAAATACATTCGTCCATCGATTGCACACGCCTATCTGCATCATCATGAAAAATGCACACAAATTACAACAATACTGTGCTGAACAGCAAAATGAGAAATATAACCATGTCGTACATGCATTTTGGCCAAGATGGTGCTGATGGCTTCCATGGACAGTGGGACAAAAGAGTTTTTGAATCGATAGTGTCTGCTTAGGGAGACATCTGCCTGAGGGGAGGAGCTGATATTCAGGGTGGAAAGCATGAGTTGCGTGTGAGATGATTTTCTGTCTGATTATGGTTTGTTGAAAAGTATCTTGAAGACTGAGATATTGCTAGACTTTTATAATCTTCATAACTGTCAGTACTGGTCTGTTGATTTAGACTGTCAAGTTATCAAACTAGCAGAGATCCCATCATGCAGGAGCTTTGCACTATGGCAAAAAAGAATAGGAGGTACTTCTGCTGTACTTTAGAACAGATGACTTCTACATGAAGAGTCAATATCCCATTTGCAACTAAGCTAAGCTAACAAGCTGGAGATTTTGCTAACTTACTGTTCGTAAGCTTATAAGCTCAGAGAGCTTTATTGTCCCTGTTCAATAACGTTTTGTTGAATGAAATGGTGGGTATGAGTGAATAACTTTATAACCCAGCCAGGCTGACTCGCCTAAGTAGCTCAGCGGCTACAGCGTTTCACATATAGCCTTGCAAGTCGTCAGTATCACTAATTGTGCTTTCCAATACCCACTCTACCACACTATTTAGTATGCCAGAAAAAGCTTTACAATGTCCCAATACATAGTTTGTCAAATGCAATATACCGAAAGTACCAGGATGTTCTGCTGTAGCCGGTCATAACTATGAAATAGCAATAACAGAGAAATGCACATGTAATTTTACCATTTTGAATATAATATTTTAGTAGGCCTGCGCCTTAAAATTCAGAGATTCAAATCATCATCATCTGTGATTGCTTCAAGTTGAGGAGTCGCTAGGATTGTTTGTTTTTTTTGCTCATCAGTATGCTGTGCAGTGTACTTCTGAGATGTTTCAGCCCTCTGATTTTGCTGCGGAGTGAGTGCTCTTCACTTTCACGATGATCTTTGCTACATGGAGCTGCAGACATGCAGGCAGCCGCACAAAGGGGGATATACTGTAAGGCTCTGAGAAAACATTACCTACTCTTTTCTGCAGTGAACTGGTGAATTTACAGCTCACGGCAACTTAATGACACAGTCTCTGGCTTTTGTTTGATATCGAGTGTTGTCAAAAAATGTTGTCAGTTCTTTAAGCTTGTTGACTTTTTCACCTGAATGTCACTGTCACACTGAACTGAGCCTGTTCAAACTTCAAAACTCTGTATAGAAAAAAATAATTGAATATTCATATTGATCAGCCAAATCTGATTCAACTGGCATAATTATGAGTTGAGTACAGCCCTTTATTTAAGAATCTTCAATGTATGCAGTTATAACTTAAAAGTTAAACAGTGTGTGCATACTGAATGCAACAGTACATACTTAGAGCTTCTGCAGTACCTACTAAAGTAAAAAGAAAAAATACACAGCTTAACCTTTAGCTCCCTCCTGTTTCCCATGAACAAGTGAATTTGTCTTTGTGGTGTAACTGTTTTTTTTACGAACCAACAAAGTAGTTTTTCACAGTCAGTATTCCTTACCAAAATTAATTCTGTATGTTCTTGAGGCTTAATATAGACACCAATTTTTTTTGGTTTGTTTTTTTTCTTTAAATCTGTTATTGTTTTTTGTGGCTGCTTTTGTTGACTCATGAAAAAAAGTCTTGGCACATCAGTAGATTGGTGTGAAACCAGCTCTGTGTATAATGTCACATGCATGTACGTGTGTGAATATGCGCCCTGCTGCAAAAAACATTGCACCAAAGCCTACTCGTGATTAAAATAGTTACAGAGAACTTTTAACATTGATAACTTTACTCACCCACAGGTTGAGTATAACTCAGGCTGCTTTTCAGAAGTGAAGTTTCCAATCATGTTTCAGGGTGACTGTAGAGTCTAGAGTCTACCTACTGTATGCAAGACACTCATCTTCACAATATGTGTAGGTGCTATTTCACTCCAACGCAAGCACGAGGATAATCGGTGCTGGCGTGCTGATAGAAGAACAAATACCTCCACCATTTTTCAAGCAGTGTTTAATACTTGAAAAAAAGGAAGCATGGTCAGTATAATTGTAAGAGGAGATAAACAGTTTATCACGCTTTGCAGAAAGAGGAGAGAGTTCTCTGAATTCGGGATACATTCTTAAGAAATGACCTTCCTGTAAAAAATAAGCTTATTATTAGAAAGTATTTTGGATTGAATTTTGAAACCGCTTCTCTCACACGAACAAAGTTTGTCCAATAAAAGAAGGGTTTCCCCCGGCAGTCATGAGACATTGAAATGATTTGTAGCTTTCAGCATAAACCATGGAAATAGAATTAGAGTAGAACAGGCATTCCCCTGCAAAACGAGCGGCAGCAAAATCCGTTATAACAGGATAACTTCTGTGTAAACTTCTGTATAACTCAACGTATTACCGTAACTGTCTTTTCCCCCTTTTTTTTTTTAGTTGCAATTAATTTCATGTTTGTTGAAATGTGTAAATAAAAACTGTTGCTGCGTGCACAGGAGAGAAGCATAAAAAGACCACGAGGATAAACAGCGTGCAGATCATATCTAACTCTGTGAATTGAGGGTTTGTTTTCATCCAAATTAGAGTTGGTGATTGTTGGAACAGTGGAACAACTAATTTGACCACTAACAAGATGAACTGCGATGGTTTTGTTGAGTTTTATTTTGCTTCTGTCTAGTTTGTCATTATTTCAAATTGAACGTGCAGTATTTTCACCCATCAAACTGATTTACGCTGAATTTGACTTTTCACCACAGACTCATGTATGAGGCTCCAGCAAGCTTTCCTCTGTTAACCTTGCTGTTTAAACTTTACAGAATTTGCATTTCATTATAGCAGTTGGCTGTTATACAAGAGACCACCATCACCCTCTCTTTGTCATATTATTCTATATGCACAGTGTGACACCCTGCAGTTTCTCACTTTAACCTCATTTCTTTGCTGTCTACATAGCGCACTTCACACTTCGCACACTGCATCCTGTTGCAAGTTTCGTAACAACAGCCAGGTGTTGTTGTTTTCCATCCCCTCCCTGCCTTCTTCACATCGCCCCGTGATTCTCAGCTTCTCTTGTCTCTTACACGGCAATTCTAGCAGCCGCCCTCCTCCATCACCGCTACCAGCAGCACACCGCACCACCACCGCTACTTCCATCAGCACCCGTCTGCCCACAGACTCTCAAGCAGGGCCTTGCCGCAGGGGCAGAGAAACAAATTCTTAGGATCTTTGTCACTCGGGCAAAATTCTTGGAAAACATTTGGAGTGTAATAAAGCAGCTCCTATCCCCCGCTGCTGTTTTGGTCCCCCAGCAAGTGGAAAATAGAAAGAGAAAGAGAGAGTGCGAGAGAGAGTTTAGCTGAGTGATGACACTTTGCTAAGGGCTACTTTCAGCCTCCCATCCTCCTCGTGCACTCTGTCTCATCTTCGCCACTCTTTTTTCTCCTCTCTCCTCCTCGCCTCTGTATTGATGATATGAGAAGCGACAGCCCACCTTGCCTCAGCAGCGAGAGGCCGCTGGCCTCAGCAGGAAGTAGCCTGTTAGTGGAGCCTGGCTGGGCCTCGGGGAGAAAGGACGGAGGGACAGAACAGAAATATTGGCTGAAGTTAGGGTTGGGCCAGTGTGGGGAAGGACTCTCTACGGCAGCTGCTTTCCTTCTTCTCTCTCTGCCTGGCACGAGTTAACACAATTGTAATGGTAGCATTGTGCCATTAAAACACTCCCAATAATCTCTCACTAACAGTGAAACGGCTCAATGTAGTCATTAAACCTTTTGGTAAATGTTGGGTAGCGTTAGCGGCATGATACTTACAGTTAATCCTGTCAGTATGTGTGTGACTTTCACAGGCACAGCAGTAGTGTCGACATAAACCGAGAGTGAGAGATAAGAATCAAAACACAGCAAGCAGCTCTACAATACATACAAATCGTCAAATTTGCAATAAAGTTGCGGTGATGGGATAAAATTGCAAGGTTGCACAGAATTCAAGGGGATTGGCTGAAATTGCTTGAATTTTTCCAATTGCAACGTTGCAAAATCCTGCAGAGACTTACTAGCGGCTCTGTTAGTCTGTTTATATCCAAAGATGATTGTTGGTCATGTTGTCATATTACTCATTACTAATGCAATGCAAGTTATATTTAGCACCATAATAGTGTCACAGGTTGCTGTCTTTTTAATTTGCCAGAATGTGTCACAATGACAGATGTTGGTTCAGCCGGTTTACATAAAATCTAAATGGTTTTATTACATACACCAGAACAGATTGGCAAAACCGGAAATCAACCCAACTTTAGTGGAAGTAGGGAATTAAGAAATTTAAAACTTGAAGATCTGGAGGACGAGGAATGTTAGAAAATGTCTCTGTGTTTTTATTTGAGAAAATTATGCGTACATGCTGTTCTGCATCACATGAATTATGTATAAACCTATAAGAATTATCACAGGAAGTCATGAAAAATTGCTATAGATAAGAAATTATATGCATGAATGCTAAATATAAACTTTTTTTTATTTGATCTCGGCAGTTATTGTGTGCTTTATGGTAACCATTGTTTGAAGTTTCTTGTATTTACCAGCTGTATCACTGAAAGTAAGTGATAGAATGATGAGAATGTGCAACAGTGGGAAAAGAAGGAGACAGAAACAGAAGTATTTTAAGTCTCCTAAGCTGTCGCTTCAGGAGATGCTTTTGGCAGGGAGCGAGAAATTGGAAGGAGAAGAGATGGTGGAGTATTTCCAGGCCGACGGCACACTTCCTCGAGCTGCTGCTAGAGGGAAATACAGCTGTAACCAGCAGGAAGCCGAGCCAGAGAGAGAGAGCAAGACGGTGGCTGGGAGTGGTGATGAGATGATGATTATGATGAAGAGAAAAAAAGAATGAGGAGGAGGAATGGCAGGAAGAGTGGAGAGAGAGAGACAGGACAGTAGGTGTCGAAGGTAGGATGACAAAGAAAAGGAGAGAGGGAGAGAGAGAGGAGGTGAGAAGACAGAGAAAATGGAAAGTGAGGAGTGTGAGAAAGAGAGGAGGTGAGAAAAGGAAACCCTCCTCCCTCTGAGATCTTTTGGAAGACAAATACATCTGTGTATCTGTGAAATTTCTATATATAAAATCATCTTAATACAGTAGGCAGTGTGCAAATATTTATATCTATATATATCTATGCATCTATATATATATGTATATATACTGTATATACAGCAAATTCTCAAATATAAATCCGATTTAAAAAACTGTTAGTTAAGTTATAAAGGCCAAATGAAAAACATTACTGTTTTTATTTATTATAGATCTTTCACATTACATCAACTGTTGGATATTGTAATATTGAAGATGGCCTTGTACACTGCAAAGAAATGTCACTGTTAAATAACAGTAAAGAGCTGGCAGCACAGATGCCATCAATATACCGTAATTTCACAGTATTTATACTGTAAAATGACTTTACAGCGTATTACTGTAAAACAGAAAAATGTTCATTTCTGTATTTCCACAATATACAGTAAATATACTGCTGTCCAACCCAAATGAAGTCCCTTGGGATTTGAGGGTAAAATATTTTTGTCTGTTTTTCTAAAAGAAATTGATTGAGAAACAAAAAGCACTAGCCTATTGTTGGATTAGCAAGACTAACTTTAAATGCATTGCTAACTGCAGTACCAAACCGTTTTACATAAATACAGTGTTTTACTGTTTTGCTATCAATTAACAGCAATTAAAAACGTAAACTTAAAGTTTCAACGTAAACTTTTTAGCAAAACATGGATATGTTACATATGTATGTTATTATGTAGCAGATTCGTTGAAACATCGCTGTGGTTAAAAGATCATGTTTGGCCTAAAATACCAGCATTTAGTCGCACAATTCCAGCAGTAAACAGGGCAATGTCAAGTTAAAAACACCTGCTTTTCATGGCACTATCTCAGCAGTTAACGCAGTGATTTTCGGTATAAAACAACCGCTTTTTGTGGCACGATCCTCAATGGAAACACAGCAATACCTCTGTGAAAAACAACTGTTTTTCATGGCACTATCCAGGCAGGAAAGTCAGCGACATCTCAGTAAAAAAGAACCGTTTGTCATGGCACTGTCTTGGCAGGGAACACAGTAATGTCTCATGGATAAACACCCCTTTATCGAGGCATTTTCCCCTGTAGAAACACACTAAAAGATCTCTCAGAGATATCCATGTTTGGTAGCTACGAAGGAAAAAATGATGACTTGCGGAAAAACAACCAGGTTTGGCAGGCGCCCTGCTTAAGTGTCACGCCATCCATCATCCCCTCCTCCTCCACGTGACAGTGTCAGTTCATATACTACATCACTTGAAAAGACGTGTATGAAATGTACAGATGTGGCATTTCCATGTTTTTGCAGAAACATCCAGTGCCAACGGTTTCTTCTGGGCTGCTGCATTACAGTAAAATGATGTAATTATCTGTACTTACCAGACTGTCATAGTTGTCCTATTATTTGCTTTTACCCACTTAGTCATTATGCCCACATTACTGATGATTATTTATCCAAATTTTCATTTTTTAAATATTTTGTGAAAGCACCAATAGTCATTATTACCACTTTCCTACAATATCAGTATTGAGGCATTTGGTCAAAACTATTGTAATATTTGATTTTTTCTATATATACATATAGAAAAAATCAAATATTGTGCCAACGGTTTCTTCTGGGCTGCTGCTTGTAGCTTTGCACACACATTGATATTTTTTTATATTTGGAACTAACATACTAGTTTAATACATTGTATCGTAGCATAAGGCACACTTTTATATTGTACACATTTTCTATATTGTACATACTTTATTATAATTATGTTTTTTTTATATTTACATATTGTACTAATTGTTACTATTACTGTATTTATAGTTTTACATTTTTTTTTTACATTCTTGTGCTTTTACATATTTCTACGATGCGATAATTCTCTATGCTGGCATCAGAGCGACTATAACGAAGCACAGTTTCTCCCCTGGGAATCAATAAAGTATTTCTGATTATGAGTACAGTAACTCAAAACAGCAGAGTGATGCACATAATAGGAATCTATCTACCTATCTATCTATCTACATCTATCTATCCATCTATCTATCTATCCATCTATCTATCTATCCATCTATATTGGAACTAGTGTTGCATAAATGTTGTTTATGCAGAATTAATCGAGACAGCAGTTAATCATTGTAAGGTAAAGGCATGGGCATCATTTTAAATTTATGGTATACAGGTTTATGGCAAATAGAAGAGAAGAGAGAGATTTACCACGAAGAGAAACATGATGGAGCACGAGAGACAGAAGGAGAGAGACGTCCACCATCTCTAACGTGAGGGAGTGCAGAGGAGAGCGCTGGAGCGAGCAAGGTACACAATAGAGGAAAAGGCGAGAGAGCAGACGAGAGAGAGCGAGGTGTTGTAATTACTGCAGTGTACCCAGACAGAATTAGCTAGACGGACAGTGATTAACCTTTAAGGCTTGCTGGGCCATGGGAGGGAAATAATTAGATTTCCCCCCTCTCCCTCTCTCTCCGTCTCTTTGCCTCGGGGACGGCGGAGAGTGGAGGCTCATCACTTATTGCTTACAGTCAACAGAGACGGAGCGAGGTACTCCAAATAGAAAGTGATACCCAAACAACAGCGGCCTCAGAGTGTTTGAGAGGACGACCTGATAGTGGCACTTTGGAGTCAGCGCAGGGTGCAAAACAAGGGTACTTAGTTGTGCTGTTCTCCTCCACTGCACGACTGCTCGATGGAGACAGAAGTGATGGAGAGAGAGCTTGATAAAGAGGTTCACATCTTGTTTATTTTCTCCGCTCTGCACATTTTGCCCAATCACTGCCAAAACTGTCAACCTCGTACATTCTGACATCAGAGAGGTGAATGGAGAGGGAGGTTTTAGACAGTGTTCAATGCAACAAGCTCTTTGAAGCATGCTGACCTCCTCAGGATGAGATCATATATGGTTATATAAATCAAGTACAAATTTGGACATTAATTGAAAATGACATCAGTAGTGATGTCAACACTGATTGCTCGTAGTGTTGATAGGATTGTTCAAAAATTTTTGATACCAGTACTGATACCTTGACTCGATGCTGGCTCCTGACAATACTTTGATTGATACTAATATTATAAAATCAATTTTAGTAAAAAGACACTTCACAGTACAGTTCAAAACTTTAATGTTTCATCTTCTTGGCATTTTTACACACTCAAAGTTATTTCTTAACATAAAGATGTTAGTGCTGTCGGCTTAAACGCGTTAATCGCGATGCGATTAATGTCCGTACATAACGAGCTGACATTCCTGTCTTTAAGAGGCTTTACTGGGCTGAGTTTTACAGCTCGAGTGATGAAACTGGTATCATTAACTAGAGGACATAAGGAATCCAGTGATCCCATCTTGTCATGCTAGTTTATCAGGAATGGGGCTTAATAACTCGGAAAAACGTTAGAAAAACAGCATGGCTGTTTCACAGGGGTTGCTTGACCTCTGACCTCAAGATATCTGATTGAAGTGGGTTATAAGGATACCCGTGGGTGTCTCCTTTGCAGATAAGCCCACTTTATGATCGTCCCATGCATGTTTTGCTGTCTTTTGATTCCTTATCAAGACAGTCTGGTAAGAATTGCTTTACCTTGTCAATATGGGCTTCAAAACTGATTTGAAATGCAAAGTAATGCTGCGTTCACGCGTATGAATATCATTACTGTCAGGTGAAAACAGTTTTTCTCTCACATGAAATAACATAAAATCAAAATTTAATTACAGCAGTGGTGAAATGTGTCTTTTAATCCATAACTTTCCAATTCCTGAGGAAATGCAAAAAAACAAAAGGCTATGGATTCTCATCTGATTGCCATTCATATACCAAACTGACGTCTTAAAAGTTGTCAGATTTCCTCAAGTCATCAGGGAAGGAGCACGTCCTCCTTCAGCTGACATTAAAATGTGACCGTCATCACAACTGCAGTTATACAGTTTTCACTCTAAAACAGAGCTGCGGAGCTTAATGCCTTGCATGATGAACAATAAAACCTTGTTTTTGACAGTTAATGGTGAGTCTTTTTTATTGAAACGCTCAGCTGTACTTCGAAAGGGAGGAAATGAAAACAAAAGATACAATCAACAGACAAAAGCTTTTATAAAATGTCATCACATAAAAAAAGCAAGTAAATAAAGAAAGGACATTTAATAAAAGATCAACACACAGAAGAAAATTGAAAAACAAGATACGAGTTTAAAGGTTTAGTGTGGGGGATTTAGGCGAATGTATTGACAGAAGTGGAAATATAATTTAATGAGTGTGTTTTATTTAGTGTATAATAACCTGAAAATACAAATCTCTGTGTTTTCTTCACCTTAAAATAAGTTGCTGAAGGTTTTCAGTCCTCCAGGTCTTTGTAATTTTAGGTGTTTTGTCGTAGGCAACTGGACTTGTTTGAGTTTCACTTCTTGTCCGACCGGCTTCTTCAGATCTAACCAGACTGGATGGGAGTCGGAGGCTTTAACCATGTGTGGGTGTGGACCCTTAATGAGTCTTTGACGTCACACGTGATCTCTGAGTTTCAGAGTCATTTTGGCCACATGTGAGTCGGCGATTCACCTGGCCATCATGTGTGTCGTGACCATGTTGCAGCGTTATGTTTTCACGGTAGCGAAACGATAGGGGCATTGGCACTTTCACGTCAGCCGCTGTGGTCAGTAGCCCCATCACAATGAGCAGTATTTTAAAACTCGCAACTGCTTTATTTAGTGTTTATACTGGTTTAAATCACTCGCCCTGTTTGTTTTGGAGAGGAGGAGACCTCTGGGGATATTTTACATTTTTATATGTTTTATCCTGAACATTTGGATCTTAAATGATCAAAGACAGGTGAGCAGCGATTAGCAGCTGCTGGGCCAGTGACCTGTCTTTGCCACGCCAAACTGCATTGGAGAAGCATTCATTTTTTAATGTGAAACTACTTTATTCAGTGCTTTTAAGGCTTTAATTCACCTGGTTGATTTGTTTTGGAGAGGAAGAGACCTCTGCAGATAATTTGCTCCTGGATAAAACCCCTCGAACAATGAACATTGTATGAATTCTAACCAGGAGCAGGGGGTCAAAATCTGCAGGCTTCACCGCTAGATGCCACTAAATCCTTCTTAATCTCACACACTATGTGTGTCTTACACAGGCATGTTCATTGTACAGTTTGTATTTAGATTTAATATGTGTATCCATAGAAACAAGCGAAGACACCTGAGACAATATGTAAAGGACAAGCTGATGAACAAAAGCATCCAACTCTCTTCAGATGAATGAAAGTGAGTTATGGCTTCATATTAACCTCTCTGACAGCTTAAAAAGTCAAACATTGAGACAATGGAGAAGTGGGAATGAGAATGTGATGATTAATTAGGTTGTTTTCCAGATAATGGCATTTAACCGTTCACATAGTTGCCTGTAAAGGCCTCCAGTGACTGCACTGAATCTCTGTGAATTAACTCTAATACAAAGATTGGGAGCCGTTAAGCCGTCACATTTCTCCCTTTCTTAAAAAAAAAAAAGAAAAATCTCATTTTACTCTTCTTCTGTATTCAATTTCATGCTTATAACCATTTCAGAGTTTTCAATAACACTGCTATGGCAGTAAATATGCTATTACTGGCTTGTGAAATCATCACTCTTAAAAGAAACTTGAATTACACAGCTGACGGAGCTCTATGAAAGTGGTTTTCTGAGTACATAGCGCTAATCTGTGAATGTAGACACAGGCTCGCTGTTTATGCTTCATTTACTGTAACAGAGTCTCATTTGAGAGAGGAGACGGAGACAACTTTGAAAGAAATTAGACATAGATGCTTTACAGTTTCACTTTCTTTCACTTTGTGCCTGTAATTGTCCACCAAAATGTGGACATTTGTTTTAAAGTCTGTTTGCAATTTATCCTGTATTTTTACTTAGTATTTTTCTAAATGTTAAAAATTTACCTATAATTTATATTCTTACCGTGTCAGTCAATCACAGAAACCATAAAAGCAAACATTTAAATTTAAATAAATACAAAATCTTTGAGCACCTATAGTTTATTTTTTTGACACAGTGTAGGTGTTTGTGATTAAAATTTGTTTACGTATAAAAACATTTTTATAAGCACAAATCTCAGACACAGTAGTCTACATTTCTTATTCAGGTCCCAGGGTGAGAAAGTTCAATACGGCTTTTGTAGAGAACTGTGGCCTCGGGGCAGTAAATGAAGGAAGCTTTCCTGTTGTGCTTTAGTAGACCTCTGTTCCATCGCTGCAGGCACCTTAATGAATTATCTCTCTGCGCCTCATGGCTTCATAAAGGAAATCTCTTCAGTCAGAGACCTTTGCTGAGCAGCATGTCCTCCTCTGTCTTCTGTTTCTCGCGTTTTTTAAACTACAGTACTTCAACATGCATCGTTTGCTGACATGGAGATCTTGAATGTTGGAGAGAAACTGAGCTAAGCACAAATAAAGGCTCGCACTCGTAGGTTGTGCATTTTCCCCAGCTAGTAGATGAACGCTTCATTTTACAGTCAGGTGATTGTTTGAAAACGAGCAGCACAATCAATAACTTGTTAATGCTAACAGGTCTGAAGAGAGGACATTGTTAGTTGGACTAAGAAGTAGCAAGGCGCCCCGTGAGCATGTGCAGGAATTCTTGTTGTATCTCGCCATGTCTGATTAAACATCAGTGTTGCAAGTATGTACATATTTTTTGGGGGGGGAATTACTGTATTTAACTTGAGTTTTTTTTGGTCAACTTTCAATTTTAGTGAAAAGAAGATCTTAAAGTGAAAAAAAAAATGAAACAAAAAAAAGATTTGAATGACAAAAAAAAAAAACATAAATTCTGCAACTGAAAAAATGAGACCTAAAATATGAAATTATGTATAAGTGAATATTAGAAATAAATTATTTATTCAAATGAATACCAGAATTATAAGCAATTAAAATCAAAATTTTCCTACACTCATTTTTCGTTTCAAAAATGTTTTTTTTTAATCATTCGAGATCAAAACTTTACTTTCAGTTTCTTTCTTTTTTTTTTTTTTTACAAATTAGCAAATCTTTTGGCTTTTATCTGGCTCCAGAGACTTGTTGCTCATTTTTCTTATTAGGACCAGAGTTATCATTGTGACACATCGAATAGTTCATGAGCAAGCCTCACCTGAGCAGTCCAGCAGGTAAACTTTTATAATGCGCACTGTATCTTACTTGTAGCTCAATTGAACAAAAACCCTCCAAATTCAGCCACTGTGACCCCTGTGGAAGGCCAAAAGTACACGTAATCTGTCGGCCATCATGTGTGAGCAGAGTATCTTTACTCCAAAGTCTTTATTGAAACCATTCACTCTGAAGACTTAAGGAGCTGAGGGTGACTGCTGTCCTTCCTTTGGGCTTTTCAGTGAATCAGATGTCTTGCCCCAGTGTGCGGGGAGCTGAGAGCTCTCATTATCCCCGCTCCCTCCTCAGGATCCTGCCCTCTGTGGAGCCACTTCCTCCTGAAACCTCCCTCGACTCCATCCATCCACCCACCCCTCCGTCCCCCTCCCTCTCTCTTTTTCTTGCTGCAAGCGAAGGTCAAATTAATTCTTTTTCATAATTTCCTGTCAGCGAGATTCCTCCCTCAGAGACTCCATCTATGGCTCAGTGCCTGAAACATGTGATTACGGCAAAGACGAAGTGAATACCTGTGTCTGACAAAGTCAATTATGTTTTTTTTCTTTCCTTATCCATATAGATATATAAGGCGGGTGGTAATATCATATTTAATAAAGTCTCCTACAGTTGCACTTTTACTCTTTTAAAAATGAATGCAAACGTGTGTATGCCGTGGGTGACACGCCACATTAGGAGCTAATACGGGCTCGTGCTCACAAAAGAAATGTCATTTGGGAGCAAATGGCTTCACCGCTCCAACGACACAGTGTGCCCTAACCTTGCTCATTAACGCTGTGGGTCTCTGAGGGTCTCAAAGCCTAAACGCAGACATCCACAACACAGCTACACACCTCAGATGGTAATAATGTTATGAAATACAGAAAGTAATTGCGTCCCCTGTTGTGAAAGCAAAGGTTCCTTTCATTAAGGCATGAATTGAAACTGGCCGTGGTAATGAAGGTAGAGCAGACACCCCATAGCTGGTATGGCATTCATTCAATCCCTAAATGGAGTCCGGTTGCATTTTTGAAACAAGAAAGGAGGGAGAGAGGAACGTAAATGAGCATAACTAATGTGGCATATTGAAACGAATCCCCCCTCCCACAAAAAAGGACTTTTTTTTATAACCTCAAGCTATAATTCTCCTTGACATGCAGTGAAGACTCCCTGCTCAGGGCCCCCAATTACGGACTTTCACTCTGAACGCTTCACACTGGACTGCCAGTCGGCCATTTTCTCTTTTTCTGCAGGAAAAAAAGAAGCAGAGAGGGAGTTGTCAAGGTTAGGCGAAGCGCATTTCATCTAGTTTTACCCAGGGAGAAGCAAAGGGATGCATGAATACAACAAACCCGCTCTTACCTCCAACTCTGGCTCTCAAGGACACTAGATGCGGCAGAACATGTGCAGATCTCTTAATGCAGCTGGAGGAGCGAGGGTGCCGCAAGAATTAAAAAAATATATATGTGAAGGAGGGGAAGAAAATGTAGAGAAATAAACAGACAATCAAACAGGATAAAAAGGTGGACAGGTGGAATAGCTGGAGGCAGAGCACCGGCACTCAAGTCATACGTGATATGTTGTGTGTGTACACACAGTGATCCGGCCTCTGACCCGCGCCAGAGGAAAACAGATTGCTTTGACAGGTCCGCTGACATCACATGAGCTGTTCTGCTCTTTTGCCAGAGTCTCCGGAGAGTCCTTGGCTGCCAGATGTCCAGTAAGGTTTGAGGCATTACTGTAGCTCGCGCCCTATAATGCGAAATAATAACAGGGGAAATTTGCAGAGAGCTTAGCCGTCGATACGCTGTATAGATGTGATCTCGCCCCACAAAGGCCGAGTCTCTGCAGAGCCCTGGATCCCGTCGGTCATGTAAACTTAATGAAGTTCATGCATCTTGCAGAGCTGAGCTGTAAATGGTACGTCGGTGTGAAATCACGACCTGAACTCTGTGCAACAAAAACGACCCCACTGGTCGATGAAACCCAAACGCTCGATAGTTTGCTCTTTTATGCCTTTTTAAACCAGAAGCGGTGGGTAAGGTTTCACTGCGCAGAGCCACATTCATTAGTTTATAGTGATATGAGAAGCCATTAAAAAGTCATTGCATCGGTCGCCTGGCAGTGCGGCTGGTTCCACTCAGTCTGCTGCTGTCTCCAGCCCCCCTGACCACCTCCGGACATCCAGGAGCCCAGACAGCGTGGACAGACCAGACTCCTGAGCACACGCCTTCAGATTCCCAGCACTCGCTCGTGATCTTACCAACCTGGATCAATAGCCAGAGGACACTTACTGTACTCTGAGACTGGCCATTACCCCATAAACATGCCTGAGCACTGGCTCCAGACTTACTATACGTGAACGTGTAATGGAGAGGAGAAGAATGGCACCCAAGGAGTTGTTTAGCCTGCTGTTGGTTGCCAGGGTGACCATTTAGCAGTTTTGAGGTAATACGGTGGTAAGCTTATAAGTTGATGCATAAGAGCAGACACCCTGATGCGTTAATATTATATAAAACTGTTCCCTGGTACTTCACTTTAGATACCTTATTAATAGGATAATGCCACAGTTTTGAAAGTACACAATTACTTGCAGTATAATTATCTTAGTTTTAGTCATTTAGGGATTTTGCATGTACAAAGTAAGAATGTAGATCATTTATTTTAGAAAAAAATAGGCTCATGTTATTATAGTTTCCTATGAATTAATTAAAGGGTCTTTTATTTTGCATATTTATGTTTCTGGACTTAATGGACTAAAATTACGCTTTAGTGGAGAAGCAGAACTAAATGTGTTAATTAGAGCACAGAAGTAACAGTGTGCAGGATTTAGGGGGACATATTGGAAGAAATGGAATATATAATTCCTAACTATGTTTTCATTAGTGTATAATCACCTGAAAACAAGAATTGTTGTGTTTTCCCAAACATAGAATGAGCCTTTTTTATCAGAGCGGCTCCTCCTCCACCAGGCCTCGAGAAAGTGCACCGAGCTATGAAGCCACTTTTCGTAGTAACCAGACAGTGGAATTACAACTTCTGGTTCTGTAACATGATGCCATCGGGCCCAAAGTGACTCTTTTCCAATTAACTTAGTTGTGAAAGAGTGTCACAACCCCTCAGAATGACTTATTTGACTGTCAGGATTTGATTCATAATAACATCTCAAAAGTCTAGAAGTTCAAGTGAGTGGAGGGCTCAACTCAGTCCCTCCAGGATGTTGGGATTGCATCAATTGATGCAAATGGAGCTATGCCCTGTGAATTCTGTGCTAACTTGCACTTTTCCTCACCATAACTTTACATGTGTACTAATTAAAACAGGTAAAATCTTATTTCATTGTAGATGACGCATGAATTGATTCTCATTCTGTGAGAAACTCTGAATGGGTATGACAATAAGCTCTGAATCAGTAACAGCAGTCAGGCATTTCAGGCTGCAACAATCTCCAAAACAACCCGCAAAATCTGGTAGGAACTGTAAATCAGCCACACAGAGATGGTTACTCGCTGGCCTGTCGTCCGTTTACTCATAAGAATGAAACGCTGCCTAGAAAGCTGTATCTGGTCTGCTTTGTAAATCTGTGTCATCCAAAGAGTTTTCCATGTTGTTTCTACAGTAGTCCAGAATGGACAAATCATACAATAGTGTTCAATAGTGCTCCAAATAGGGCCATGCGTGTTTTTGCATTTGCCACTACACTGATTGCAGTCGGCAACCTCAATACTAGATGCCACTAAATTCTGCACACTAGACCTTTAGCTGTGGCACCAGCAATATAGATGAGCTTTCTGTTTACTGTTGTTCCTGTTTTCTGTTTGACATTTCAACCTAATGGCATAAAAACTTTTTAGAAGTTTTTTTTATAGAAAACATTTGATTTTGAGGTTGTCTTCACAGGGCACTAGATGTAAAAAAAATTGTATTCTAAGACCCCCCAAGACATTCTGTATTTCATGGTCGAGTTTAACTTTAATGTAAATGCATACTGTATTTTAACTTCAGTGTTAATCTCTTTAATAAAATCTTCCTTGATGCAGTTCAGGCAGACAGCAGTGCTCGAAGGAGACCACTTCTTTCAATCTAAAGTACTGTAATTATACTGAAGATGTTTCTAACACCGTGAGTCTAGAGGTACATTCACAATGTAGATGTTCCAATTAAAGTCCAATATTCTAGTGCTTAACTATCAAAAGACCCATTCACATGCAAGTTATTGCTGTATGTTTATGTGAGCATTGAGCAGACACAGCCAGTGCAGCCAGGAGCAAGAGTGACGGATATAAAAAGAATATTTATTCTCCGAATCACCTCAGAACGCACAGCTCCATAGATGCATAAAGACGAGCATAAAGGAGAGCGAGAGAAAGGTATTGAGCAGAAAGAGGGAGGGATGGCAAGGACATTTTGAGAGAAATGGGGTGCAACGAGTAGGTACATAAAAGGAAATGATGTATATTACACAAGTCCAGGATCATGGTTTGTGTATGGAGGATTTATGGCGGTGTACTTAGCAACAGCGCGGCACCACACCTGATCATCCATTATTATTGTAACATCTCTCACGTTGGGGGCAGCAATGATTGATGGGGAGCTGTTAATGACTTTGGGTTGGAATTGTTATAACCACGAAAGTGACACACAGTGTTTAAAAAGGTGGTTTGCAGTTGGATATTCTGTCTGAAAAGAACCACAGTCATTTGTCAACTGTTTACGGTTAAATATGGATCAAGGGAACACAGAAATATTTCATAATTGGAAATGACACAATGAAAACATGTAAGGGACTGTACTTTATTTATCAGAGGAGTGGGGTGGCTGGAGTGTGAGCTTTCTGAATGTCTAGGGGAAAATGCATGACCTTCCTTCCACCATAAATAACATATTCACACCAAATGTAGGTATAGGAGCCAATGCAAACAAAAAGAGAATTATCACCAAAACCGATCATTTCTGAAAAAACCTTTATAATCGTTCTACCACACAAAGCCAGCAAATGTAAAAATCCTGCACATTACATACTCTCACACACATCACAGCACCCACACAGCCAGCATTTGGAACATTTTCATTAGAAACTCTACACAACGGTGGCAGCTGTGGCCAGCAACTTCATCATCAGTTATCAGTAACTTTGCACAGCAGACGTAGTTAGATTTTGAAAACATATTCTTATGTTTGAAAGATAAAAGTTAGAGGTTGAAAACAAAATCCAGTAGTTTAAAAAAGCCTTGGTTTTCACACTATTGTCATGCATGCAGTAGTGTGAAATTTGATGTTTTTTACAGAATCTGTTTAAATTTGTTTTATAAACTTTTGGGCAAAATGTTAGATGTGATTTTGGCGTAATATTAATAATTTAAGCTTAGATTCGGTTATTTTTTCTGTCAGAAACATTTTGTTGACATGATGTTTTCTCTTGGAAATTTAAAAATCATATAATTTTTATTTTAGCCGTTTCTGGCTATGATAAATGGTGTGATTGTGTCAATGTTTAAAGAAACATTAAAAAAAAATAGTTCCATCCTCTGTGTTTAAAAAAATCTTTGACATGCCTCCCCCTTTTTTTCACCACCTCTGTCCCTTTCATAAATAATTAACAGTCCCTAAGTGAATAAGAAACTTGTACCTTGTGTGCATCTTTTTTAAAAAAAAAAAAACAAAAAAAACTGTATGTCCAGCTTTACTTGCACGGTTTCCTGCACATTTTTGAACAAAAGCTTGAGAATACCCTCATCAGTTTCTGTAGGATTATATTATAAGCAAAGCTGCCCACTGCTGATGTACCCATGAAGTACTTCCCGTCTTATTAATGTGATTTTACTCTTGTACAATCCCCTCTCACAATCATTGAAAAGCCATACATGCCAGTGATTCACTCTAAAACAATTTGAAGAAAAAAAATCAAAAATCAAAAGCAAGCCTTGTATAAGAAACACTGATTAACCCACCCCACATCACTTGTAATTGGTGCCATTAGTCTTTTTATGCTTGATTGCCTGCCAAAATGTCAGCCTATCTATTTCCCTCGTGTCGCATTTTTCTCTCTTTTTTTTCCTGAACTGTCAGTAATTAAAAGTGATTGTCTCAGTGCCAAGTGGGGGACTTTAGAGACATAAAATATGGGAGAAAAAAAGTTTTTTATTGTTTGTTTTTAGCTAGTGGTGAAAGTTTTGGGAAGTGGTGCTTGTTATCATAAAGCACACCCTCAGCGCAGGTACTCAGTCCTGCACATTGCACAGCGCTGCGCCCGCTGTGTGTTGGGTCATGATGGAAGCAATTAAACATGACAGAGAAATAACACTATGTCCTGAATGACTCATGCTCTGCACTCTATTGACACTGTTGGAAAATTAGCCACTCAGTAATGCATACAGAGTGATCTGAATCAACATATGCAGCAATATATATACAAAGAATTATAGTTAACGAATGGAAAGAGCAGAAAGTGAATAAATTACAGTGGATGCTGAGGCAGATATCTGATTTGTAAAGGCAAGTTTGATGGTTAGGCAAAAACTTTATTTGCACATTGTCTTCTCAGCAAAATAGAAGTATTTGGCTATTATCAAACACACCTTTTCGCCCCTCGGCTGCTGCTGACCCTGGTTCAGGCCGCTGTCGTGACCGTGTACAAAACAGAACCCTTGCTTTCATAATTTGAGCCATGCTATCAGTGTAGCTCCAAGGATGGTTATGTTATACCGTGGATGTATTGCCCATTCATTTCTATGAAAGTCGCTCACTGCACGCATATGCAGAAAACTCATCCTCTGGCTTCCTATTAGGCTTTTAGTCATGTAGCGCATTTCCTTCTCCAGCCAAACAGTTTAGAGCATGCACGTTTGAGACTTCCTGCTGACTTCCAGCACACATAAATGGGATTAAATAGTTCAATCATACGGTTCCTCTGGATTTTCCAAATGTTATTGGACTGAACAGATCTGATAACAGAGTCCAGATTTCCCAGCCTGGTAGCCAGATGAAAATGTTGGCATTGCACATTCACACAAACCACAGATAAGTTACCTTCATAGGATTTTAACATAGTTTAATCAATGTTTGTGAAGTATTGTCATTCTGATTACATGTAAATGACCTGAGTTTGTCATCAGCAGGTGGAAGGTTAGTGCATGGTGTAACACCTACAGCTGTTTGAGACTGATAGTGCCACCAAAGCTTTGTAATTTTAAGGTAAAACATGATCAGGGGTTCCCCCACATTCATTTATTAGTGGCTGCCCCCCACAATGAAAACATCTGCAACCACAAATATGTTTTTAACTGGACTGTTCATTAGGAGCGCTGTTGAAATACACTGTTTGGTTACTGATTGCACCACACATTCTGTACGCAGAGTGAACTCTGGGCACAGATGAAGCAGTAGAATATGAGGCGCATTGAAAGTGAAACTTAACCGTTCTTACTGCTTGGTCCAAACGTTTGCATTTACAAACAGTGGCTGCTTCTCTCATCCATTGATCTAATCTGATGAGCTGTGACCGAATTAGCAGATTCAACCTTTATTTAAATCTCAAAAAATCATTGAAGGCCAGCCCTCATTTGCAGATGTCAAGAGCACAGAAAGCACAACAGGCCGAACATCATTAAAAATAATCATAGTTTTAAACTGGCCCATAGTAACAATTGTATTGAGTTTGAGTGTACGTCGTAAGATGTTCCAGTTATATGCTGCAGAAAAACTACAAGCAGTTTTTCCGAATTCAGTGTTTGTCTGGGAAACATTGAGCATGAGGAAATCATTTGAACATGTAGTTACTATGTAACCAGTTTATTAAAGTGCTGAGGTATGGTGGCATGTTGCTTTCAAGACTTTATAAATGAAAAGAAACCAATGCGTCTCTCTTCTGACAGATAAAGGTGCCCATCAGACCTTATCATATAAAATGCAATGATGGGTGGAGTAACTGTTACCTGTAATGAATCTGAGTGCAGAGTGATAAACTGAGTCCAGTGAAGTGAGAGGCAGAAGCATGTCTATAGATGACATCACCATGAACCAGGACTGATAAAAATGATCTGTTTCCTACAAAACAAAGGGAAATTAGTAGTAGTATCCAATTTTTGTTGTCATTTACTCATTTAGTAATTTCAGTGAAAGTTTCTGATCCAACCAGATGCCCAGGTATTTGTATTCTGAAACATTTTTCAATACTGTGTCCATGGATTAGTGATCCACCCCACAAGTCACAAACTGCTGCTGAGGGGGAAAAAAAGTACTTATGAGGGCTTTGTGCTGCATTCACAGACCAGCAAAAACCTCAGAATTTAGAGAGGGGACACAGAATGGTACAAAAGGATATATGCACTGAAAAAAACCCCCAAAAAACCCACTGAAAGTTTGCTGTTGTCCCCCCTGTTGTCTGCAACCGCCACATATGCTCTCACTGATGATCTTCTCCTAACTATGACCAAGTGGTTTTTATGCCTAAACATAACCACAACATTGTAGAAATTTAAAGTTTCAACATATCTGCAACATAATTATGTACAAATGTTTCATATTAGTTGTTTGCAGTAAAACACAATACAACATTTATTCAAACAGCTGGGTTAGATTTCCATTAGTTTATGGCATCAGAAGAATGCATTAACCCCTTTAGAGCTATTCCAATATGTGTGAGTGATGCTTCCAGAGGTTGCAATATCGGGTATGGCCACTGCGCCAAAATTGCCTCACAGCCCAGATTTGCCCCCTGTCAGTACGATGCTTGGCTGGTTCAACAGCTGTGTAATGGATGGCCATGAAATTTTGTGCACACACATATGCCGTCCAGAGGGTGGATTACTTTAGTGATCTCTTAACTGAACATTTAGTGCCATCATCATGTCAAAATCTTTAATTGTCTCATACTTTGGTTTATGATCAGATACCTGCTAAACTAATAAAGAACTTTGTAACTGATTTAAATAGTGCTATATTAATAAAACCTTTTTTTGTGAGACTCTTGGTATGCTGTCATTAGCATTTAACTCTGAACACCTAATTACAGCCTCACCGAGCAGCTAGCTGTAGACTCTTAGTCTTGTTTGTTGTTCTTGGATATAAACAGTGTTAAAGCTTCAGTGGTTCTCTGACTGGCAGATGTCTGACATCTATAAATAAAGGCCTAGGAGGAACATTTGTTTTCTTTCATAGGTTATGTTTTTATTGGTTATTTATGAGGGCAGCAGCATTAGCAGCTAGTAAAGCATTCATGGATTTTTTTTTTTTTTTTTAACGTTACTCCCCAAATGTATTTGAGACGGCACTGGTTAAAGCTCTGGGTTTTAAACAGAATTAATTGTAACTGAGTTGTGCTTTTTATCCACACCACCACAGGACCTCAAGCTTCAGAGGCTTTTTAACTTTTATTTTAATTACTTAATAAATATTTAGAGGCAATGGTTGCCAGAGGGATGAAATATAAATGAGACTTCTTTTTTTCTTTTTTTTTTTGCAAATAGTTCATGATATATTTCTCTGCACACATCGATCTTTTTCTCCGTTGCTAATACTTGTGGGTGTCTGGACGTGTACAGGTGTGAATTAAGTGTTGCAAGTAGAGAGCAATAACTGAAATCTCACGCACTGAGTTGCACTGAATTTTTTCCCTGCTAAGCTCTCTTCAGAGCAGGTAGCGTTTGCTTTTAACTTCCCATGCCTCTTCCCTGTGCGTGCCATGTGCATGCTTCAGTTTTGGGCTGAACTTGCCCTCCATTAAAGATTTAGCTTGTTCACAGAGGGGAGTTATTAGAGGCAGGGGCCCCTGCTCCTCAGGAAGAAGTTTCACATCAGGACCAGTTTGTTGCATTGTCAGAAGATGAAAGCCAGTTTGTTGAAAGGTCTTTTTGCTATTCCACATGATTGATCTTCCCCCACCCCTCCACCCCCAGCCCTCTTTCATAGACCAGCAATGAATGCCAAACTGGTATCTTTGCCTTTCCTTCTCCCACTTGATTTTCTTTTCACAGCTAGTTTGTGCCTGTGTTATCTATTTACATGTCAATGTCTCATGTATTTCATTGTCTCTTACTGTACTCATCCTCCCACATTTGCTACACTTCAGCTCCGGCAGAAGCTTTAGGATCTGTGCTTTCTTGAAACTTTCTTTCATATTTACTTTTTTTTGTGATCAATTTTTTATTTATTTTTGAGATATGCATAGATAACCCCTAACCCCTAACCCTCTGGGAAAAAAGAAAATAATCAGCATGTTGAATGTGTCCTGAATCACACCAAGTTGTGCAGCACAATGTATTTTACATTTTCTTGTATTTTTTGTAGAACTGTGGTTCCCAACTGGTGGATCATGGTCCAAGTGACTTGCAACCACATCAAGTTTGTGAGAAACGGACTGTCTCTGTTGTGTTTTAGAGCTTCCCTGAGAACCCTCAGTGACAATTTATATTTTTAACCAATGGGATTTTGTGAGAGAGAGAAACATCTTCTTATCAGTTCTTATCAGAGGTTCAGTATGACTTTCAAATTTACTTTGATTTCTCCTATCGGTCTTCCTTCTGTGTCTCTATCTGTAACTCTGCCATGTTTTGTGTCTGATGCTGGTCAGCGATCCCTTGCCCCTGCCATTCGCTGTGCTTGAGGGACATTCCTGATATAATTACAGCTTTTGATTATCCTCCAGCCTGACCCCAGGATGCCCTGGCCCTGATGCAGCGCCACTCTGCCAGCCGCTACAACTGCTGCAGCTAATGAGGGGACGCCTAGTGTTCCCCACTGCTGGCTGACTCCTTGATTTATTGTTTTTACTCAGTTCATACCTGCGGCTGCATTCCTGTACATTAGGAAGCAGTAAATAATGAAGTTTACTCTACGACTGATGTACCTATCCTGTGGTCTTTTACAGAAAAGCTTGCCGATGCTAAATAGCAGCATGTAACTAGCAGTGATGTAGTGGTAGGTGTGTAATCCCTCATGTGGAAATTGGTTTTACCGCAGCCTCACATCACGCTACATAACTCTGACGTGACATTAAAGGCTGGCATAAAGCGCATTCTGAAAATAAAAAAGCGGATGTGGTTACAGTAAATCAGAGTTAAGCTTAATGATGAGATGCACAGATGGTAACATACACTCTGGAGGACTGTGGAGGGTTGGGAGGGGCATAAGTACCCTATATTTACTGCTTTCTTACTGTAGCTTCAAGGACTGTCACTAAGAGCGGCTTTTCGTAGATGAAAGACCTTCTGCATCATATTTCTTCAGGTTTCTATCCCATAGCAATGGGACTTAGTTATTTTCTGTCACTTTGGGCTATTGCAAAGGAGCTGTGTGCAACATTCAGAGCATTAATAGCACAGCAAACAACTATTTGTTATGTAAAGATACAGTGAAGTTATAGCATCCTGAGCAGAGAATGAAGTCACTCTAGAGCCACATTCCCACTGCACAAAAAAAACGCCAACATCCCCTAACATCTGGCTTTTTTAATACAATGCGATTGTGTTTGATCGGCATTTACACCCACATCACATGACTCTGCAGTAAACATGGATTATTTATCGCCTCCGGCTCCGATCGGTATTAATGGGAATACATCACCCAAGTGAACATGGTAATTTCAGCTCCTTAACCGGCGAGATCCAATGACATGGTGTCACTTATTACCCTCCGTCACCTCCCAAGCAGCGCTCAAACATTATTCCAAGTTCGTCTGCACTGACTTTAAAAGAAAGACGGAATAGGTAAGAGAGATACAAAGAGAAGAAACCACAGAAAAGTTTTCAAAGACCGTTGTTCCTAATGCTGTTTACCTGCTCTTCTGCCTGTCCATGACACTGCACTGACACACCAACAAACGCCACCCCAATCCAAAACGTTATTCTTCACTCAGTCAGCAGAGCCAGCAGCTGCTAAAAGCACCAATCCATTGCTGTCAATCAAAATGTTCGTCATTGGAATGATTGACTTTAGGTGTCAAATCAGTGGACCGTAAAGTTGTCAGTGCAGTGGATGCAAGGAAAAATATATGCTCCTACCAAAGTAGAGTGGAACTGATAAACAGTGTGCTCCACTTCTCCCTCCTGTCTGAGTTATTTCCACTTCCATGAGCTTGCACTGCATACGCTGCAGCTTTGACTGAATCATGTGTGCATGTGTTTATTTTCTTGAATAAATATGTATGGAGGCAGGCATGGCAAACTCGATATGTGTGCATATTTTTTAACCTTCATTCAATCAGAGACTGCTCACACCGTCAGGGTGCTTCACAGTTGAACACAGGTGTATATGCTTTATTTTCACATTCCTCAAAGAAAACAGATGCATACATCTCCAAGGCTGTAGCTGCTGTTCTTTACAGCATATGTAAAGGATGTTTTCGCATTGTATTCAGCTTCAAATAATCACACATGATCAGATGAGACGGTAACATCAAAGCATAAACTGTCTCAGAGTTGCGTATTAGCCTGTTAGAAATATACACCTTTTTCGTTCCTGATAGAACGTTTTTTAAAGATTCCACCTCAGACGAGTCTACCCAGAACCCAACACAGAGGTTTATTGTTTACTTTTTTTAATTCTACTTATTTAACTCCTAGTTAACCAGTTAAGCTTCTTTGAGATCGACAAGATCATTTTTAAGGGAGACCTGACAAAGACAGCAGCATAAGAAAACTTACAGAACCACAATAAAAACATAAAAGATTTGCTGTAAATGTGGAAATATCAAAAACACCTATGCACAATGACAAGTACCAACAGATTAATTCACTCTTGTACTTGTATGAGAGTCTTAAAATCAGGCAGTTCTCTTAGTTTCATGTCCTTTTGGGGGTTATTCCAAGTGAGGGGAGCAGAGCACATAAAAGCTTTCTTTCTTGGCTCAGTCCGTGCACAAGGAACAGACAACAAAACTAAATCTTGAGATCACAAACTATAGCTACAGTTCAATCAAATCGCAATTATTTGAGGGTGGTTTACCCAGTAGGGCAACAAATACCAGTGACTGAGCCTCCCAAAGTTCAAAGATGGTCATCCAGCTCTGGAATAAAGTGTACAGTGATAAGTGAGAGCTTTACAATTTGTAACAAAACTTAACCTAGATTATAACTAGAAGTATCTATGGAAGGTTCCTCAGAGACCTTTCTAAGGTGTAATGGTTTACCAAAAAACCCTCTGTTGGGGTTCTGTTTTAAACCTTTGCCTAGATCACACAGAGCAAGGTGCACCGCTCTACCTTTTTAAAACTTGCACGATCAGAGCATTTTTTGCAGCTTGCTGTCTTTTTTTTTACCTACCAACAAATCACCTGCCCTTATATTAACCACCTTTTTGCTGTAAAGTAAACTCACAGTTCTGTGCCATAAAATCTGCATGAAAATAGACAAGTGATGGGCACATATAGACCGGACACAGAGATCTAGGTATGCGACCCTTTTAAGGAGGAGAAATCACAGAGTAAGTTAACACCGGCTGGTTCAGGAGCTCCGCCTGAGTGATGATCGAGGGTTGTTTCAGGATGATTTGGGAACAGTTTGACAATCTCCTGTGAATCGACTGGCCCAGTTACGGTTAGTAAAATGTTAGAAAGTAATTGAGGCTACAGGTTGTTCAGATAATTTGTGCAGCTTGCACAGGAATGTGAGCTTTACACTGTTACCATTTGCCATTGCCATCACAAATGGCCTGCTTGTCAATCATCTGATTGGACAATGTAAGAAATGGCTTTTTCTGCTCTGACTTTAAGTTTTTTCAACTATAGACATTCAGGGTGCTTCAGCGAAAATACAAGGCGCATAGAGCAGAATAAAACAGTACGCTCAGCAACACAAAAGCAGCAAGCAAAAAGGTTTCCTCACAAGCAGACAGTTCTGAGTAGAACCTCAAGGTTCAGAGGTCACTTTAAGTGCTAAAACAAAAGAGACTCATTTAACTTTGATTAAAATCGACACACTGCAGACCTGTGCTCACACAACAATAAGAATCACATTCACCTAGCGACTCTTTAATGAGCCACCATCTAATGATACAGCCACCTGTGACAAGTTTAGCACAGTTGTAATTTCCACCTTAAATACGGTCACTGCGTTTAAGTTCTGTGACTCTGCATCTGCGTGTGTTTGTGTGTAGATGAACAAGGTACTCAACGGTATGTGGACTAACTTGTGCAAACGTAGCAGCTCCCCTCCTTTGCTCATCTGTCATGTACACAAGCGCTTTGTAATTAAAACAGCTCGTTGTGTGTATGCTGATTATGGTGGGAAACACAGTCGGTGTTTATAACCTTGGCAAATCAAAGGGAACCTCTGTGACCTCTGATATTTGGTCGGACACACACACACACACACACACACACACACACACACACACACACAGACACAGGACTGCTTGGTGTCCTAACCATAATTATGCAGATGGAGAGAAAGTAAGTGGCTAGCAAGCAACACTTTAATTTGAATTCCTCCTTTCACCCTCCGTGTTTCACTAATAGTTCCATTTACAGTAATTTGTTCCGCCTCAGGCAATGACTCATAACAAAGGCATTTGGATGTAAAACAAATGTGCAACACACATGCATGTACACAAACACAAACACACACACACATTTGCTTTTGGTTCCCTCCTTGATTTTTTACACATTTTACGTGCCCTCCGTACACTTTCCTCATTTCAATCTCCACCTCCACCTTTTCTGGACTATCAATGTTACAGCTTCTGGCTGCAGAAAGAGTAGAATTATGGGATGTCAGTGTTTTAAGTGCTGCCACTATAAAATGGGCGCGGAGAAACCATAAGAAGTAGAATGAGGCAGGCCGTGCACCGCTATGCCAGCCATTTACTGCCCTGGCATGGCAATATCATGATACAGTGCACACTTGGGGCACATGACATCAAATCTGCCCAGAAGATATTTATGAGGGATATATTATTTTTCATTATGCACACATTAAATCATCAGTTGAAATATTAGGCAAGTGCTCACTCTTTTTTCTTTCCATCTGTGTGATTCCACCCCAGAGGCTGAAAATATTCGCAAGAACTCCTGTTTTTGCTTCAGAGTTTTATTTGCCCATTACCACAGTGACTTGGAAGTAGTTCACTTTTGAGTGCCTTTAACTCTAACGCTGTCTGTTTGACTCTGACAGACACAGTACAGATTGCCACTTAACCAGCTCCCAGTGGAGAGCAGGCCGCTCTTTTGAGGATACAGACGCTATGTGATCTTTTATGGGACATTCTCGGTCTCGTGTTTGAGTACAGCAGAAATACCTGAGAGGGCAGTAGGGAACAGGAACAACTTCAGCATCATCAGAGTCCCTGTAATCACAGTAAAGAAGGATATCATTGCTTTTATCCGGCAGTAATAGAGTGCCCCAGGGATGCCGTTTTTCTGTAAGCTACCCTGGAAGCTAAAGTGGAATTACCTTTTTCTTTGTAAATGTTAGTAACTTCAGTAAACCAAATTAGTCTGACTCGACTTGATCATGAAAAAGAGGATTTCTGGACTGGACTGACTGGTTTGCAACCAACAGAATGCAGATATATAGCACAGTAAACTTGATTACTCATTCATTTTAAGTCACAACAACTTAAATAAATTAATAGATATAACTAAAATTTAAGTTAACCTAACAATTAGATATAAAGCACACATAAATTGAGATAAATAGTTATATTTGCTTAAATTTTTTCGGGAAATTGGTTTCTTTTTTTTTTCTTTTTTTTTAAAGGAAAATCAACTTCATAGATGTTACAGTGTATTTGCTGGAGTAGTTAATAACGTTTCAATTGCATAAAAACTTTATGGGGCTGTAATGATTGTTTCAGGTATTAGGTAAATCCTCAGGTGTTACAAAGGAAAACCAAGCTATGGCTTATAAAAAACTTACATTTTGATTGCAAAAGCATAGAAATATAAACAGATATTCTTACTTTTTAATTATTTGGTAAGTGACCACGGTTTGAGTGGGATAATACCCTTTGAGGTTGTACATTATCAGTTTTTATTGGCCTTTGCTGCATGTCAGATGGTTCACGCCTCCATGTCAGCCATTAAAACCTTACTTACCACAAAACACACCGGCTTCCTGGTTCCTACAATAGATATCCACAGACATGTTTTACAGGAATTAACAGCTCAGGTTGTTTTTCTGGTGGTCCGATTGTATAAATATCTTTTAACAGTTTGACCCGTGTAAGTATTGATCAGGATTTGAGATGCTCTGTTTGCTAAATCTTCTACACAAACCTCACCGCTGCATCTCATCTGTTTTACGCCCACACCACACCTCCTAACCCTGCAGGAGTTAAAGGTTGCTCTGCAGCAACACAACCTTGCCCCCTTCAGTCACACACGAACGTCTCACAATGAAGGTAACTGACAAGTAGGTGTGAGTGAGTCACTGTTTGCTCTGCTGAGCGCATTGTTCATGCGTACATACTCATTTGGACCGCGGACCCACAGGACCGAGCATTCAGTTTCCCAAAATAAGAATGTTAATCTTGGATCGCTGGCCTGGTTTCCTTCAGAATATAATTCATGCAGTGATATAAAGCCTCTCAAAGGGGGAACACTAATTTACATTTTGTCTAAATTTGGCTTTAGTTTAATTGCTCCATAAGTATTTTTGACTAAATAAAACACAGCTTTATTCAGCACACAATACCCATTCAGTTTGCCTCTCAACCATAATTTAGCACGAAGGCCTGTTTTACTCAATTGTTTACAAACTATACTTCTAAAGAAAACATTAATAACTCAGTCGTCTGTGTTATTTGATGGTAGCCCATCAATTATGTTGTATCTCCACTGCATGTTTCAGCTCGACTCAAATCATTTTTGGTACTTGATCTTTTTCTCTATTTCGTTTCCCACTGCGAATAATACCTCCTCAGGGTTGGTGGGATTCTCACCTGATTACCATGGTGATTCCACGTGAAACTGCTATGACATCACCCTCAAGGCAACACTCACTGAGGTCTTTCAACGGCAACCAAACAAATGAACGTCTGCACTTCATCAGTTGGATGGTACAGTGTTCAGTGTAGTATGGCATAGTTTAGCAGGCTGCAATTACAAGTCTCCGTTGCTATTGACAAAGCTTGGCTATTTAAAAATGGGAGTAGGTTGCAGGATGTCCCACATTGCACATTGTTCAGTTCTCTTGAAACCTCTGCTGAGGTAATACCAAAAAAAGTAACAGATACTACCCAAAACTTCTGTGTATGAAAAACCAACAAACAAAACAGGCAGGTTGAACAGAGCTGTGCTGCAGTGGAAATGCGGCATTAGAGGAGTGTTTTGTATTTCAGCGATCTGACTATAGTTTTAAACCAGTATTTCCAAGGATACTTAAGAGTACAACTAGAAATTAGAAACAAAACTCCTGAGGGAAATCCCTTGCTCTTTAGCTACTAAATGCTCCACTAGGCAGGTTTCCTTTTCCATTTTTAAGCAAAACTTAAGCAATATTTTCAAAATGTCAATAAAAAACAATTGCGAGATGACTGAGTTTCCATTGAGTGGTGTTATGCTACTTCTCCTCTCGAGGTAACATTCAAAAAAGCATGACGGTGAATGTTCAAAACATCAACAGGCTTATTTTTATTGCAGCCAACGAACTAGCCATCATTATGTACAATCAAAACAGCTTTGTGCTATGAGACCAAAATATCACATGCTAAAAGCTTTGTTGAGCTGAGAGGAACTGCAGACTCAGCTGATAATTCTGTCAGTTCGTCATCCCAAATTATCCCTTTCACATTATAAGTACAGATTTGATACGTTGTCCATATAAAAAATAAGAAAGGCAGTTTTAAAGGTGAATTACAGAATGTGAAACAGCCAAAAATCTTTGTTTTAATGCTTCAAAGATGACTCTAGTTTCTGGCAGTAGTCACCTTGGATTAAAGCAGTTAGTATTGATTAAAGCACTTCTCCAGATTAACCCATTGTAAATTCAAGTGCTCAGCTTCTCTGTGTCACAAGCTTAGTTAGCTGTTAGCAGCAAAGTGTTCCTTTTTTCACAATCTTTGAAAACACATTGCCTGTGCTCCATGCATAAGGAAGTTTCAAAAGATGCAGAAAAGAAAGGCCAGGAAGCTCCAAAAGGATTAGCGAACATGCTTTTTTCTGTGACAGATAAAACTCATTTGGTTATTAAGGTTCAGATTAATATTGTGTGGGGCTCCTTTCTCATGCATTGCTAAATAGAGACGTTTCAAGATTTAAATCAGCACTTTGCCTCTGCGATGGTGATGCTTCGGCTTCTGAGAATTCCTTGTGAATTTTATGTTCCTGACAGTGGGCTGTAAATTTATGTGTGTGAATACTTAAATTTAATGATATTCACGTCTGATAAACAGGGAGCCATACAATCCGCCATATTTTACATCACTGCTGCTATTCTTAGACACTTAAAAACTCACTGGCTGAGCCTCGTCTAGTCGTGGGCTTCATTTTGCCTTTCGTGTGTGTGTGTGTGGGGGTGTGTGTGTGTGGGTGTGTGTGGGTGTGTGTGTCTGTCCTCTGGGAGTTTCTAACAGATGATTGAAAAGCAAGGCTTGTGTAATTAAGGTATTGGACTGAGGAGCTGGTTATGATTCTCTCAGTCATAATTTGCCGGGTTATTAAAAGGTGAGACTTACAGGCAGGTTTATTGTTATTCAAAATTAAAGCGTGCGGTGTCGGTGCGTTGCTTATCTAATGACGGTAGCTGCATGGAATATTATCATCGCCCGTCTGTACACGCACGAGCTGGCCTGCTGCTATACTGCAGCTGACGAGGGTGCGCAAGAAAAAGGATAAAATGATGTTAAAGAAAAACAGGGGACTTGTCTCTGGTAAAATAATGTATGTCGATGTAAGCAGCACCAGCCTCCTTTAGTTTTCAAATAATCTTACATTCTATGTAAACCTTTTTAAAGGTTTGTCTCCAAGATTTTTATAAAATTAAACAAAAAAGTGGTCTGCTTGATTAGCTGTTTTTCAAAAAAAACATCTGAAAATGCTGTAGTATGCATGCCGGGCCAGTAGTTGGCAGTGTAACTTTGTAATGACACACGCCTTTGACATCACTGTTCTCACAGGATTCGCTTATTGCCAGTTTACATGACAACCGAAGGTGTTGCGTTTTCAAAAGATTACATACTGGAGCTGCGTTTCAAAAGTTCACGTTTTCAGGCTCCCAAAACTCTTTTTAAGCTCTTGCTCATATATCTGTTGTTGTCTGAGGATGAAATTATTGTGTTATTAATATATTAATTATGAGACACACGAGTCACAAATATATGTAGTACTTACACTTGAATGCACTGTCATCCGTCGCTGCGGCTTTCGTCAGCTGTCAGTGAACTGTCATCTGTCCGCGGCTCAATCGACATAGCTTTCGCTCCACAGAAGATTGTGTGTCAGAACAGCAAGAAAAGCATGCTGTCTTGCATAACACATTGCTAATCGTGTTTTAGTATGGGTATTTGAATGCACTGTGAGTCATATCCAACGACGTAATGATTGTTTGAGGCGATGAGAATAGTAAAGGAAGACACCTTCATTAATATTAGTTGCCAGATTCAATTTCGAGTCTTCTAGTGATCGCTGACAAACAGAAAAGGCTGTGACATATAGACAACAAAGTCCATATTTCTAACAATATGGAAACGTGTTTCTTTCCTTTTTTTTATTTTCATTCTCTGTGAGTGAATGGCCTTATTGTTATAACACAATTACTGTTTCGATTGCATTTTCAGCTGTCATCTTGATTTTTTTCTATAGCTGAATGGATATTTTTAATGAAGCTCTCGGCGTTTAATGATATCCCCTCACTTTCAATTCTGGTAAGGTGTCAGCTCGAGACAGTTTAGGATTTTTCTCATAAATGATGAGTTAGACTGAACTCTTTGCGGTGCCCTTCCCTCGAAAGGGAACACAGTAGTGTGACAAATAACACAATGGGAAGACACATTGTTCACACCACACCGAAAAAGATGATAGTCATCGGCTGTTATTATGTTCAGCCGCGGATGCTATCCATCCTTGTTTGCCATCACATGGGAACGCCAGGAAAATGTCAGACAGATGCTTCAAAGTTCATCACAATGGACCGTTTTATAACAGGAGGTC
Source organism: Plectropomus leopardus (assembly GCF_008729295.1). Taxonomy (NCBI): domain Eukaryota; kingdom Metazoa; phylum Chordata; class Actinopteri; order Perciformes; family Serranidae; genus Plectropomus; species Plectropomus leopardus. The sequence continues at coordinate 7,337,210 of NC_056480.1, forward strand.
GTCACTTACACGTGCACACACACACACACACACTGCCCTGTGTGCACAGACCTTAAACTGCAGCCATCGTACACAACCTTTTATAGACGCTGTAAAGATGCATTAGCTAGATTTCCCTTACTGGCAGCCCTTTGTAAATTAGCCCTTTGTCAGTTGCAACCAGAGGTCCATCAACAAGTGACCTTTTCAAATATCCGGCCTCTGTCAGAATGGAAGTATGCAGCTGCATAGTTTAATTCTGACTAGCAGCCAACAGCACTGACTTATTCATCACCTCCATATTTACAGCCCAGACCGTTTACAGAGAAAGGCACTTAAAGCCAATCTGTCCGACTCTCCCATCTTTGCACAACATTTTTCACCTCCTGCAGAAGAACATGAGATGACGCGTCAGACTGCTTCCCACACATTCCAGCTCTTTTTCATAATCCCTTTTTCTCTGCTCTCTCCCTCTCACTGTCGCTCGCTGTCTTATTCCTCTCCTGTACTTTTGAACTTTTTCCCCCGTAATCCTATTTCCTAAAATGGCCCTGTGTCTCAAGCCTGGCTCGTCCGGAGCTGCGGCAGCGAGGAGAATGAAAGCCCAGTCATTGGGTTTCCAGCCAAGTGTAAATGAACAGGCAGAGAGGAGAGCAGGAGAGCAGGAGGAAGAGCACAGAAGCACCAGCAGACAAAGACAGAGAGACAGGAAGGTGTGAGAAAGGATTGATTAAAGTGGTTAGCACTGCCTGCTTCATAACCTTCACACAAAACAGCTGAACATCTCAGCCTTTTCTTCTTCTTTTTTTGTTGATCTCTTCCACCGCTGTCTCTCTCACTGCTTCATGTCGCCATGAATTCACTGGCCCAGCGTTACATGTCATTACAGGCCTGTAATAAGAGAGTTCATCTGATGTGTGCAATGGAAAACTGTCGTCAGTGTGGCTCATTTGTTTAAATGTTTACATATTTCTGAAAAGCAGGTGAAGAGTGGCTTTCCTTGCAAAGGCGAAAGTACTGCGACATTGTTATAACTCCACAAAAAATATCTCTTGGAAGAGGCCGGGTGAATGACTCGGTGCTCTCAGTGTCTGATTTTAATGGTGGCTCACATCCTGTCACCTGCCAGCCGTCAACATTGGTTTGTTTTGACCTTTTAAACTCTGAGCAAATTGGCTTGATTTCTTTTAAAAACATGGGATGAAGGCAGTGAGCAACTTTTGAAGAAATTACCCAAAAAATATACAAAAGAAAAGGTAAAAAGTCCCCCAAAAATACCTGAACATAAAGCTACAACAGCAACAACAGAACACATGGAAAAGGAAAGGATATATTATGTAGTATTTTAAATATGTTTTCTCATTTTTTTAAATAAATACCTTAATTGACTTATTTCTTGCAATTTCTTAGCAGATTATTTATTGCCCCTTTTCCACTCAGTTTTAGAAAAAACTAATTTAAGAAAAAAGATAAAATATAAAAAGTATAAAGACATCGAGATCTGCACAGCAGGAAGCTCCCATTAAAGGATTTTGGTTCTGCAAAATAAGTGATGTTTCGAGCCAGTATGCTCGTCCACAGACTTAGAATTTACTACTGATTTGCCAACTTAAATATACACAGATACACACACGACCCAACACAGCTGAGGCCCTTCAATTTATATGCCAGACTATTTTTTGGCCCTGGTGCATATGTGAGCCCCAAACAAGTGTTTTCTTTTTCTTTTTCTTTTTTAATGATGACCAAGTACTTTCATAAACTCAACCTTAAATAGTTTAAGTTACCTTAAATCACCACAAAGTGCTGTATATGTGCACTGTCAAACACCTTGTTTTGTCGTTGTGGAAAGAGGAGTGTGTGTGTTATGTTTGTGTGTGTCGTCAGAGGAGCTTGCGTTAATTAAAGCATTCTTTTCCTCGTGTTAAAATTGCTCCATCTGATGTGTTAGGGAGGGAGGTGGGACTTGTTATTCTGCAGACGGTAAGACGGCAAGAAAAAGTCAGAGAGACAGGTGAGGGATGAGGAGGGGATAGACAGATGTGTGAGAGAGAGAGACCTAGAGAGACTACTTACACTGCATCAGACTCGAGGGAAATCTAACCAGGCAATATCCAAACCAAGGCGCTGTGCTCCTGCCACCTTAGCCCCACACAATTACAATACTATCTGACAAAGATATTGAGCGCAGATCCCTAGCTATTTCTGTGGATGCGTGTACCCGGCTACAGCGTGATTTTATATAAAAGTACCAAAAATGGCATTAACACTGACTTATTGAAAAGAGAGGCCACGGAGCCAGGCGGAGCGGGCAAACACAGTAAGAATATGTTGACTCTCCAGAGTCCAGCAGAGACAACACAGTACGTGACTCAAATGCTCGTCCTCCAGTCTGAGGTGGAGGGGGTGTTTTGGAAAAGGTGACCTTTACCTCCAAAGCACCTCCTGAAAAGCTTGTTTGTGACTTTCTGCAGGGTGGAGTCTGAGAGGAGAGAAGAACAGCATTTGTGAATGAGGCCTTTTGTGAATACAGACAATTTGTTTTCTTGTCTTTGCAATGAGAAACAAAAGTTTAGGTTCAGGTCAGGTGTCCTAAATGCAAGATGGAAAATGTTTCTTAAGGGGATTTTGTTCATTTAAACATGATGAGGCCAGAGATAATAATCTTTTCTGCTGCTAACGACATACTATTACTATACTCCCATAACCAAATCACCAATTGGACCCACTAGCCGTGCAATAAGCAGTAAGATACCCCAGGAGATTTCTTAAAATATAATTTTATTATCATTACAGGGTTGTCATTATTGTTTTATTCTATTCTTTAAACCAGTTACAGCTGAAAGCTCCAAGAAAAAAAACAACTAGTAAATGACCTTAAGTTTTTTTTTTTCTTTTTGTTTTTTTTTTTTTAGTTTTGTAAAGCCACGTGTATACGCCTGGTTCTGTTTCATTAATCTCATTGGGCGCATGCACACGAGCCTCATATCCACTCACATAGTTAATGGATGTAGGACAGCAGTTTGCATATCGAAACTTGTGCCTTTCCACAACTCTTAATACCTGTCAGTGAGAAATACTGTGAAGAAAGTGTAATTTCACAGACTATGTTTTATTGGCAAGTTTCTCCGACAGCACCAGCTGTCATTACACACAGCTGTGGATGTTTGTATCGTCCAGGCTACTAATTCATCACATTTCTGCAGACCATCATTACGGTAAAATTTTAATTATTATTTATGAAACCTCAGGATGATCATTGATTCATAGCTGCTCATAGTTACTTCAAACCTAACAGGGAGATGATGGCTGAAATGTGAAAAGAAGGAGGAAAACATCACATATAAATAATTTAAAATAAAGTTTATAAATGCAGCTTTGATTGACATTTTACAGAACACTGTGCGGCATGCAAAAAATAATAACACAATCAGTGAAATTGGAAAATAACCTAAAAACATGTTATCTGTCTCTTAACTTATTCAGTTGCATCTTCTTCATTTCACCTGCAGCTATTTCAATTAAAATTGTGTGTGCACTGGTCTGCAGAATGCATGATGACATCCTCACCACACATTCCTCCTTTATAAATACTTGTTCATTTGTTGGAAAAGGTATGTGCAAGGTTCCTTGCTTTTCTTTTTTATCCTTGTTTTTTTTTAAAGAAAAGAACCTTTTGTTTTGAAAGAAAGAGACACTTTTATAAATATATGTTTTGTTGGATTTTTTTTTTGTTTTTGATGTTAGGGAAGGTTATGGGTTTGCGGCTTTGTTTTCTGTACAAAGATATGTCAAAATTGATCTTTAAAGCCAAAACTTCATTACTAATTAGTCAAATGTAGAATCTTAGCTGCAGGATTATCATGTTTTTCTCCTGCAGATGAGGTATCTGAGGGTGATTTCACAACCTCTTTCGGGAAATAGTGCAGCTTACGAGTACTTTTGTGCACCTTGAGGGTTTCGCCAGAGCAGCGATAGAAGAAGGTAGTGAAGAGGATGAATCAGGCTCATGAGGCACTGGAGAGAATACCTGCTGAATTTAGGCGGTGTCAGCAGTCTTGGTGGCAGAAAGTGAGAATAAAATGCTGCATGTGGGGATCTCAGTCTTTTTGAAATATCATGCCATTCATCTGAGACGCTTGCTCTTGTCTCTTATTGTGCAGTCTGTGGTTTTAAGGCATGTAGTCCAGTCGTTCCATACATATAATACGATCTTTTCCTGATTATTGTGTTTTTTAGACCTTTGCAATGATCTTTTTTCCACATATATCTCTCTTTAAAGCCAACCTGATGCTTTGAAAACAACCTTTTCTAGCTGTGAGTCATATCACCTTGTTCTTTTGACATTGCTCTCATTTTAATGAATGTCCACAGCCCATGTTAAATTAAAGAGTCTCACTATTCTCTCTATATTCTCCTGAGGGCTTGTCGAGGATGTGCACTCTGCTACCGTCCTCACTCTCCACGGTCAGAGCAATCAAGCACCAGCGGATATCAGCAGAAAGTGATTTTTTTTTCCCCCTTTATCACCGGTTTCTTTTCTCTCAGCATCTCCAAATGAGATTCACTTACAGAGAAACAACAGTAAAACAAAACAGAAAACAACAGTGAATGCTAAAAACTGTTCAAGAAAGCGCTGGTCTAAAGCATTGCAATACTAAATGTGTATTTGTATTCGAAATCTGTTTTCTTCCTCAGCTACTGCGCAACCTTCAAGCTGTCCGTTATCACACAGCACATATTCAGTTTGCACTAGTATGTTAACCCTTAATTGTAAGGGGTTCCTTTTAGATAAGCTAACTAACACAAACACTCAATTAAAAGAGTTTATTTTTGTTTCATTTTAGATCTCTTTTAGCTCTTCTAAATGGTTACTAAATCTTCCTGGAGTCAATATTGAATAATAATAATGATAATAATAATAACAACAACAGCAGCCATAATAATAATAATAATTTTAATTTAGCCCAACCAGTGGCAGGTGAATGGTCATCTGTGATTTGTCCTCGACTGTCGACAATTGCGACTGTGGATGTTGTTTAGCTGGTTAGCTTCATTTGTGTAATTATTACATTATTTATGTAGTATTAGGATCAACTTCAAATCGGGCATCAGTGATACAACGTAAGTTTAAAAGTGGTCCTGGCATGTCTGGAAAAATAGGGAAAATCTTTTTCTGATTCAAAGAAGCCAAATGAAGAATGGCTTCAGCCATTCCCCTTTTTTATATTTTGACGTGATGCACGACACATTTGGGCACGTTATTCTGAGTTTGCACTGCTGCGTGTAAACAGGAGTATTAGTGGAATATTCTTTTTCATTAGACTTGTAAACAGCTTAGTAGGAACATTGTCTTTTTCAGAAAAGGGGAAGAAAACAGACCATTTTGTGCATGCAAACATGCTCAGTTGTACAATATAATTAAGTTTGTTGTAAGATTCCATGCTACATTCAGTTTGAAAGTGGCTATAATTCAATAGATCATGGTGTAAATTACTGCGTGTTGGTGCATGTTGTTTTAAAATGTACTGATTTGTGCCTCTTTTAACTTTGAGCACCTGCTCGTCTAAAGGTCTCCGCACGGCCCAGACAGTCAGTGAAACAAGAAAAAGGCTGAGCGAAGCAAGCATTAACATCAGAAAATTATTTTTTATAGTCATAATTTAACAAATGAAAAGCTGCCAGTTTACTTCATAAAATCCTTGATGATAATGGAAGGGGCAGCTAATCACATTTGTTAAATTAGAGAGCGCTCAGCTGGCTTAAATCATGTATTAATGGCGAATAAAATGTGCCAAAACTGAAAAAAAAAATGTAGTAGTGCTAGATATCCAGGTATATGTAGTGCTTACCACATTTGAATGTTTAATATTTTATTGAATCCTGCAAGAAGTTTTCTTCTCACTCCTCGGGGAGGTGAGAGTGTGGTCTCATAGAGAACTGCAGCTAACAGGGACTCACTGTTTTTCTCAAGCACACTTCAGCAGAGTCAATGCTTGCAAACACGGGCCCTGACCCTTGGTCCTCCGCTGAAGAGCGGTACTCATGCTCGCTGTGCCACCTTACTTCTCACACACACCGGACACGGCGGACCTGAAAGTGATTCATGACATTTCCATCCTCTTCTCCTTCTTTCTTGATTCTAGCCAACACTTAATGTAGATGAATGGAAATAATGTCAGAAAAGGCAAAGAAATTCATGAGCTCAGCTACAGAGAAAAACAGTTTTGAGATCAAATTTTTCAAAACAGTTTAAATCTGTTCACATTGTACTCTTTAGAAGTGTTAACATGTTGTTTAAAAACACTAACGCTTGTGTAAACTCCTGGAGAAATATAATTAATTACAGTCGAGAGTTTAATTTGTGAAAAAAATGAAAAGAAATTGCTTGCTTGAGATTTTTAATTGCTGATATCCCACCTTACTTTTAACTGTGCAATAAAATTTGCGCTGAGCTTACAGTATTAACATGGATATTATAACGATATTTTACAGTGCTCCCATAATAACCACCTTAAAGAGACTATAAGAATCTCTACTCCTCTGCAAACGTGAACACACTGTCTGTAAAAATGATATAGGATTCGAGGGCGATGGCTTCAGCGACAGCGCTGGAACTTCATGTTCTCGTAGAGATAATATTCTCTTTATGAGCCTCATGGCTGCGCTGCGCTGCGAGCCGTGGGTCAAATCTTTTCCCACCCGATGAATTCATAATGTAAAGGTACTGCATGAGCAGTAAATGGAATGTGCAAATGTAAGACTAATATATGATTTAGGGCGAGGACGTTCTCTATACATTCAGAATCAATAATTTACTAATGTAGATGCAAAGTGCTTCATTTGAATATTTCTTGGGTTTCAGTTTAATAATGTTTCCACAATTTACACATTATGGCACATTAGAAAAAAATAATTCTTTGTTGTTTTTAATTACATGAGCGTAGATGTGGCTTCTCTGCGGAGTATAATGCAGATTAGGTGAATTAAATACTTTCCACAGAGTAACGCACCTATTGCTCAGTGCATGCTTGGATAAGTCTTTCATAGCAGGTCCCTGCAGCTTTGGACAGAGTAGTCACTATATGGATGGATGGATGGATATATAGATAATTAATGAAGACGACACTGTGTAAATATGTAAAGTACGTGGATAGGAGCATGTGAGGTTAAAGAAGCTGTCGGATCTAACAGTAGAATCATCAATGCACTCAAAAATTTCTAAGTACCAAAAATCTGGCAAAATCTTTGTAAGTATTAAAATGAAAAGTATCTGTTTTGCAGATATTCATATTTATATTTAAATTTATTTTGAGTTCATTATTAATGATCCATGTGTGCAGTTGGAGATTATTTTAATTCTGGTTTCTGCTGGTCCTTCAACAGTTTTAAAATGTCTTAAATCCAATTTTATAAATATTAGGCTTGAAAAGTCACTTAATACAGCATTTCAGCTAATCCCTAAAAAGTCATTAGTCCACCAGTCAAAATATAAGGCCTTAATTGGCATTAAAATGTCTTAAATCAGTCTTTCAAAAGACTTAAAAATGCTCAGACATGGGAAACAGGATTGCTCTTGTTGTTTTTCCCTGATATTGAATTGCAAAAGTTCAAAAATAATAAAATAAATAAATAAATAATAATAACTGATAATAAATTAACAAACACCTCTCATTAACATCACCAAAAAGTCATGTTTTACCTTACAGTATTTATTTAAAAAAAGAAATTCTCCCTATAATATTTAAAGTTACGTTAGGGCATGTTTTTTTTCCTTCAGTATTGGCTACTGAAAAAAATGTTTAACTTTTATTCCAAGTGGCATTAAAAACGTTTTTAAAAGTCTTAAATCCCATTTGCCCTAAGCAGTAGGGACCCTGTAACAGCCTTAAATTTTGATTTTAGGGAGATCTGAATTGCCACAAGCATTTTATTTGATTTGATTGATCAGTTTTTTTTTTTCTTTTGGTCAAAATGAATCAAGCTCTTGTGGCTGAAAGTTCACATTTCTTTGAAATGATCACTGAACCAAAAGTAATAATGTTTTTTTATACTCTAAACTTGAATTTATCTGAAAAATGAAGACTAACCTAACTGACTTTAATATTCCTTCAGTAAACGTACCTCTGCACCGGATTTCAAAATGTACTACTTACCCTTATACTCACCTGCAATGTTTGAATATAAAATATTCTTTTCCTCCAAAATATCTGTCTTAAATTTGGCTAAAAAATCATCTTGAAAAGATGCTACAAAGCATTAAATGTAAGCGTCTGATACCTGCAGACACCATGTAATGACTTCAGTTAATCATATATACTGCTTGGTAGTTTTAAATAGAAGTACAAGTGCTCCAAATTAAATAAGACGATTACATGACACAAATAGCAGTGTTCTGATCTGACAACGCCACGGTTGAGCCCGATAAGGTTAAGGCACAAATTTGTGATGGTGGGGGAAATATCATAGTTCAGTCAAGGTAAGGGAGCAACTGAGGTCACGCGTAAAAGAAACCAGCGTTGACTGTTGGTAGGAAACAGGAAATGAACAGCAGTATACCGCTGTGTTTACTTATCTGTCCACCTGCTGACTTCATGGATATGTAGCAGTGTCACAATACTTCCTCCTCTGCTCCTGATGGACAAGAGTCAAAGCAGCTGCAGGGCTTTTCGCTTGAGTGTAAACATATGTCGATTTGGGCATTTGCTGAAATGCCCGATGCTGTCTCTGCTGTTGAGAAGCAAGTGTCACTTAAAGGTCCAGTGTGCAGAATTTAGGGGGAAATACTGGCAGTAATGGAGTATAATATGATAAGTGTTGTCATATCAACATGTCAATCATAAGAATTGTCATGTTTTGGTCACTTAAGAATGAGCCTTTTATATCTACATCACGGTTGGGTCTTTGTCCTCAGAGTTCACAGTTTTGCACCACCATGTTTCTGCAGTGAACAGACAAATCAAACAATGGCTCTAGAGAGGGCCATTAGTAGCCCTTCTGCAACAAGAGCACTGAAAAAAACAGATTTTTGTAATGTGATTTGGCTTTATTTAGTGTTTTTATTGGTTTTATTCACCCGCTCTGTTTGTTTTGGAGAGGAAGCGGCACCTTTGGATTATTCGGCTCCCACTAAAACCTCCTGAGCATCTGGATCTTAAATGATCAGATTAAAAAGGTGAGCACACATTAGCAGGTGCTGGGTTAATGGCCCATTTTTGACATGCTGAACAGCATTGGAGAAATACTGATTTGTAGCATCGTTTTGCTTTACTCCGTGTTTTCGTCAGCTTTTGTTTTGGAAATCTGTACTGATCATTCGGCTTCCTGGTAAAAAAAAATACCACCTTAAGCGCCTGTGTTCATGTAAGGATTTCAAGAAAAGCGGCAAGAGGATGCTCAGAAGAGCTTCTTCCCAGCATTTTCTCTTTGATGACGTGCAGCGTTATTTACACAGTATGTTATGGCACTTCATTATTTCATAATATTAAGATATGTATTGTGCATTGTAATATAGGCTAAAAATATCATGACGTTATTTTAAAGCCATGATCCACCCAGCACTAATTTCTACTAATCCTATCATTTTTCCAGCCCTGGAAAATAATGATTTTGGAATTCCATGATCTTCCCAGGTTTTGCATGACTGTGGAAATCCTGACCACTGAATATCCCTAAATCTTACACACTGTTCATTCAAGTGTTGAATGAATGAATGAAAGAATCTTTTTATTTCGAACATGTAAAAACAAAACACAAAACAAAACACACAAATAAAAGCAAACAAGACTCACAGCCATCTGCAATAAACAAAAACAAAAAGACAAAAAAAGAAGGTCTATACAAAACCTATACATCAGTCTCAGTAACAAATACTCAAGCCACTTAAACTTAAATAGCACATGTTTGAAAAGGTGTAGGAAGAAGCACACATTTTTATACACAACCCAATACATTATAAAGTGTTGTACTCCAGTATCATTTTGTGGTACTTTAGCTTTAAGGTAATGTAAACACCTGTCACTACTGCAGTTGAGTGACTGTGTGTTTATGCATGTGTGTACGCGTGTGTGTTTATTTACTCCATTGTCTTCTCAAGCACTCAATTATATGGCTTAGCGTGACCACATGTGCCCTTTCACCACCACTGCAACTTCACTCACCTTCACTCCACCCACCGACCCCCACCTTCATAACCCCATCAGAGAGTCACGGCATTGTCGGGTGAGCCGATCGATGGAGGGGATTCATATCTGGAGGAGCACCTTCCTCTGGCCTCTAAGGAACTCACTGAGAGCTGGGAGCTCGGGGTGTGTTTAAGTGAAAGTCCTGTTAACCCCCATTACCCTCTGCAGCACTGTACTGGAGGATTAGCAGAATACAAATAGCCCCTCTTGCTCCCCCTGTCCTCTGCACCGCAGCTCCCACACCATCCGCTGCAAGAGTTGCTGACTATGAGAAAGAGTGAAATATGATTTGGGGCCCGAGCAGGTGTTTACTGCATGCTAAACAGTGTCCTGCTGCTCATTATGCAAGCCTTAATGGTGGGAATGCATTAGCCAACCATGTGAATTTTTAAATTAGGGGCTGTGAGGGTGATAAAGCACGCTGCCGAAATATTACTACAGCTTGGCACCATGTGACCTTGGCTTGCAGAAGCTCAGATCATGGTGTGGAACGAGGGAAATGCCAGAGGGTTCGGAGGCTAATTAATAATTAATAATTCCATGCTTCTTTGTATTGCACTTGGTGGTGTGAAATCAAAAGGCATTACAAATCAACTGGAGCTGATCTACTATCAGCCAAAAACTGCACACGCTGCTCTGAAACGTGTCATGATAGTGCTGATATCAGTAGATAACAACGAAGTGGGCTCTGTTTTGTCAAAGAAAACATTTAGCGTATATCAAAAGCCATCTTTCATCCACATTGTCTTTATTACATAAAGGGATATGAATATTATTTAGCATTCCCTTTTTAAACTAATCATCATTTAATCTATTTGTCAGAAAATTGTTTAAAATGCTCATCAAAACGTCCCAGAGTGCAACATGACATCTTTAACTTGCTTGTTTTGTTTGACCAGAACTCCCAAGTGCTAAAATCTTAAATTTACAATCATATAAAGAATGAAAGGCTGCAGATCATCAAATCTGAGAGGCTGTAACCAGAGAATATTTGGCATTTTTGTTTAATAAGGGACTTAAATAAGTAGCCAGTTATTAAAAATGTTGCTAAATAATGTTGAAACAAATAACCCACTGTGAATATGATCAAATAGTATTAATGTCTTACTGATTATATCAACGATGGCACAACTTGCAAGTTGAAGGCAGAGGACTGATTGCGAGAAGCTGGTGGAGAGATTTGTTGTTATGACTTTGAGGGTGCTTTCATACCTAACGTGTTCGGTTTGGTTATGACGCACTCAGGTCCATTTGCTCAGTTAGTGAGGTGTGTTTGGGCTGTCAGTCAAAGCCTGGAGTAGACCGATTAACGAAACAAAGACCCCTTGAAAAGATGGGTCTCAGTCTGCGTCCAGACAGCTTTATTTGTGGTGCGAAAAGACAACGAGCCAACTACAGGATTTTATGTCATGTGATTTTAGCACGATTTCAAAGGCGAAACTACTCATACATCCACCTGCTGATAGTGAGATCTGTCTGTGATTTTATAATTGATCTGTATATGACCGTGTTAATCTATTCATGCTAATTAATTGGAAACCTCGGTCAAAGGCATGCTTGTAGTGAGTCATAGGAGGTGATTATGAGAAATTACTTTTGTATGGACTGCACTTGTGTAGTGCTTTCACACTACATGTCACATTCACCCATATACACACACATTCACACACTGGTGGCCAAGGCTACTGTACAAGGTGCCACGTGCTTCTCAGTAACCATTCACACGCACACACACTCCAGTGACACAGCACTGGGAGTAATTGGGGTTCATTATCTTGCCCAAGGATACTTTGACATGTTGAGTGGAGGAGCCGGGGATTGGACCGGCGACCTTCCAGCTAGAGGTCGACCCGCTCTACCTCTGAGCCACAGCCTGTATGAGTCCAGTGTTGTGGACTCATATACAATATTATGCTGTGAACTACACACCCATGTTGACACAGGATTAATTATAAGAAGCTGATTTAGAAAAAGGGTTGTACGGCCTCTAAGTGAGAAATGAGGACGTCAGTGTGTAAAGTAAAAGTCATAGTTAAACAAGAAATCATAGGCCTGGTTTAAGCAAGTTCTTCACCCACAACATGAGTCTCTAAAAACTTGAGTAAAGCTTAGCTTGCTTTTTCACATTTACGCCACAGCAGTTCATACAGTGAGAGAAAACATGCTGTGTCAGTGATACTCAACTTAAGGCCAGGAGGCCGAATCTGGCCCGCAATAGGATGCCAGGTGGCCCGCTGACTATTTTCTAACTCAGAATGAAAAGAAGCTGATACAGTTTGGGATATTTTTATGCTTTGAACATAAATAAGGTGATAGAGTGCATAAAAAAGATATTTTTTTTTAGAAGTGGCAGGAAAGGGACCCCCGACAAATGTCTGAGCGAAACCTCGAATGTTCTCAAACGCCTCACTCGGACCTGACCTGAGCTTTGTAGGACTGTTGGATTTGCCTCTTGTAAACATGTGTTAGGACAGCAAATGTAAAAGAATTCTCGACCCACAAAAAGATACTACAAAGTCATGTAGAAATGACTGTTTCTCAAATTTTACGATGAACTGGACTGAAATGGGGTTTGACAACAGTAAAAGTGTACATCAAAACATCTGTTTACAACCTCTCACACAACACGTGCAGTATAATCCGAATCTTATTTATCCAGCGAGAGCTTCCCAAACTCATTGTTTTTGCTAAAACCGTAATATTAAAAACAATATCCACATAACCAGTCTCAGACACGGAGGAGAAGCGCTCCTGGGCAAGCACGTGTGTGTGCACTCTGCTCAGAGGAATGCACAAGCAGAGTTTAAACACATGTGCTTGTCCTGTTTCCCTGCTGGTGTGTGGCGTTTTAAATCATAACGTTTTATCCAGTGGTGGATGAAGTACCTGAAAGCCACACTTGAGTAAAAGTACATATTTCTTCATAGAAAATGACTTTATGACCTATTAGAATATTACATCAGTAAAAGTTTTAAAGAATCTCATGTTTACTGTTATTAAATATAGGAAGTAATTTTATGATATTAAATGCAGTATTGAAAGTAAAAAAACACGAAAATGCTGTTGATACAAAAAAGCAAGCAGATTTCTGAGGATTATGAAGTTTATTTCTTTGTAACATACCATCTTCTAAATAGGACATATTACTCTGGAATTTAAAAAAGGTCTTTTACAACTTAAAGAAGACGTAAGTAAGAAAGTACAAAATATTTTTTCTTCATTCGTCCATGCATCCCCTCTTCCCTTCCTTCCCTGTTTTGTATAACTAAGATGTTTAGGGAAAATGCAGTGGAGTAAAAGTGAAAGTTGGCAGAAATATAAAAATTCAAGTAAAGTACAAAAACTCCCAAAACATGCTTAAGTACAGTAACAAAGTAATAACACTTTGTGACATTACACCACTGGTTTTAGCAAAATTGCACGTGTAAAAAAGAGAATTTTTCTAATATTCAACATAACATTCGGTAGGTAACTGATGATCATTTCGTGGGTGAAGCTTCTCCCTCAGAGCAGGCTGGTTTATTTCTTGAATTATTTATAGCGTGTATGACATCATCACGCTTTCACGGTTAACAGCATTAAACAATGATTAGCGTTTAACCTTCAGCCTTAACGGGTTTGAACACGCAGATAGAGTGAAAACCACAAAGTGGGTAACTATTAATTTTCTGTCCACACGCCCGCCCTCTGCTCCCTCTCTCTTCATCTCCACCTTCCTCTCCTCATCTTCTCCCCTTTTTATCTCTCTCCTCCCCCTTTCTCATCTCTCACTCTCCTTCCATTGATCCTCCCATTTCCCATCGTCCCCTTCTCTCACACCCTCTCTGTCTTTTCTCCCCTTCGCAGTAGCTCAGGCCAATATAAAGCCGACCAATATGAGATTTCTTGGTTGATGGGGAGCCACAGCCACTCTATCACACTGTGTTTGTGTGTGTGTGTGCTGCGGCTGTGTGTGTGTGTGTGTGTGTATTTATTTGTTTGGAAGAGAGTGTTTTTTACAAGTGTGTGTGTGTGTGTGTGTGTGTGTGTGTGTGTGTGTGTGTCACACTGCAGGCTGGTGGCTGTCAGTCTAATTCCCTTTCTATGGGAGACAGAGATGCTGGAGATAACAGTGTTGTGTGAGCTACTGTACTGCCCGGGCTTGTGTTTCAGCGGAGCTTCAATTAAAGTGAACTGGCTCCTGGGAGAAGAGTGGTGGCCGTCCGCCATTCTGCGGACACACACTCTATTCGCCGTGACTGATCGAATGGTTCCTTGCTATACAACACCGCTTGACAGCACACAGCCCTGATGGAAAATAGTGAAGGAGGCAGGCGCACAAACACACACATAGGCCTGCGAATAAATGCACGCACACACACACACACACACACACTGACTCACATGCACACATTTCTCTGATTGCAGCTGTATTTTGGAAGAAAGTCTGCATGATTACTGGGACTCTAGGAATACGTTATACACCAAACGCTCCTGCTGAAAATTACATTTCATAGAAAATAGCCACCCTGTGATGCGCATGGCTGCACCTTCGGAACAGATATCACCAAACTTTGTCATTGTTGGCTTCACAGCATCGGTATTGTTGTGTGTCACCTCAAGTCGAATGTGTGCATATATTTTTGTGGTTATTAATCATTGTGGCATCTCATTTTTACTGGCTTATTCCTCAGAGAGCGTACAGAATGTGGCCTGTCGTGCGACATCAGCTCACCACCTCCTGGGGAATAAATGTGCCGGGCTGAGAGCTCGTATGACTCTTTACATGGCAGCAGCACTGAGTCTGTTTCCCTCCCGAGGTCATAAACTAAATCTAAATGTTTACAGCCGTGCAGCGAGACATAAGTGGAGTAAGTCTCGGTGGGCCGCAGGTTGAAACCAGGTTTAGAGGGTTTTCTTTAAAGGGAGAGCGATCATCTGTTTTTGGTAGAGTTTATAAAACTAATGACATCATTTACATTCATAGATCTGTGTCTGGATTTGTCCTGGGTGGATAAATGCTGACTGATGTAATACAAGAATGACGGGGCAAGGGAACGTATCTTTAATGATATCTAAGGGACTACAATCAATGCTTTTCTATAATAATGGACAAAATGTGTTTCTTGTAATCAGTTTTGGGAGTGAAGTGTTACAAAGTGACCTGCTACTATATTTCACTACATTTTGTCGTAACCAGACTACTTACTTTTTCAAGTTAAATAATGCAATTACCATTACTTAAAATTCAACGGGCTCGCTACTTTAGTAACCGATTACACTAATTTGTTCCTGGTTTTGATCTAATGGTAGGTAACCACAGGATCCGTCATTTCTACGCTTCCTGATTATTATTCATATAAGAAGACATGCAATGCATTCTTGTAGCAGAACATTGGGTTTCAAGAAACGGGGCATCAGCTTCTCAGTCAGTCAGTCATTTTCTGTAACCGCTTGTCCTCATAAGGGTCGCGGGGGGGCTGGAGCCAATCCCAGCTGTCATCGGGCGGAAGGCGGGGTACACCCTGGACAATTCGCCAGACTATCGCAGGGCCGACACATATAGACGAACAACCATACACACTCACAGTCACACCTAAGGGCAATTTAGAGTCATCAATTGACCTGAGCTGCATGTCTTTGGACTGTGGGAGGAAGCGGGAGACCCCGGAGAGAACCCACGCGGACACGGGGAGAACATGCAAACTCCGCACAGAAGGGCCCCCGCCCGGACCGAACCCCGTTCCAACTGGGATTCGAACCAGGGACCCTCTTGCTGTGAGGCAACAGTGCTAACCACAAAGCCACCATGCCGCCCGGCATCAGCTTCTCATTTGTATGAAATTATATCTAGGCTACTACAAAAAAAAGGGCTGTCCGCCTCTGGAAATTTCTGAAAAACTTTGAAACTGCATGTGACAATCTAAAATGAAGACAAATGTGTTCAGCAACACATTTTTGTAAACTGTTTTTGTAATATAAGAGAAAGTTTCCAAACAAGCTGCCGTTTTGGCCCAAATTAAAATCCAGGAGCAGACAGTGTACAGGCCTAGTGGCACCAATCAGGCATCCACTGCTGGACAAATACCATTACATCACTCATAGTGTTGGGCGGGTCAGGTGTGTGTGTTTGAGAAAGAGAGAAAAGGAAGTGACAGTTTCTACAATAGAATAATAACTAATGCACACAACACTACCCGCACACATATACTGTACAAGAGATCCAACCTTACAGCAGCCCCAAAAATGTGTGAATCAATCCATTGATCTGCTCTTTTTCAGCATCTTTTCTTATAAAAACCTTTGAAATCAAATCTTTGTCTTCTTTGTGCAGCACTTTACATGGAGCTCTTTAACTGGCTGCGTAAACACTACAGGGAACAGTAATGTCACTGCTAAAATAAGACAACATATTTCTCTCCCTGTTTGCATTAGACTATCACTGCACACAGCGGCTGACAGTTCAGGCAGTTTGAGTTGCTGTGCTGGAAATATGGACATTTTTTATCTCCTTTCGAGATCAACGACATAAGTGCTGAGTTGTGCAGGATTTTAATTAGTGTGAAGGTTACAAAGCATAAACCTCAGTGTGTTTATGTTTTTGTAAATAACATTTCCTTCTTTTTTACAGGCACAAAGTGATAATAAATTACTTAAACTAAATTACTTTTTAAGCTTAAGCACAAAGTGCTTCCCAAATAAAAATGTTTACAGAATAAAATAAAATAAGATGTCAGAAACCCATGTAGCCCCTCCCCTTTCCCCTCATGACATAATTAAATTGAGAACATTAAGAACATGAAAGCGCTATAATAAAATAGCAATATGTACAAAAACATATGAGGGTGCAAGTTCAAAAATACAATTCCATCAATAAGTAAATAAAATGTGGAAAAGAGAATTAATTTAAGCAGATAAAAATCAAGATTGAAGGAAACCGTTATTTTATTTTACTCTGCCAAAGTGTGAAAAACTAACCTGTGTTTCTTAATTTAAAGGCCTGTTGAGGCTACAACAAACAGACCTTTCAAAACATATTTATTGAATTGTATTGTTCCCTGCATACTTTTATTATTGTAGTGATAATGGGTGCAATTGTAGATTAAATTAGACAGTTGTCTTATACAGCACTGTGCATCAGCAACACTAAAATCATATTATGTGCCTTAATAAGAGAATTGAAGCAGATATTTAGAAGCAGCACAAACATTCTTCACTACTAACTATTTACTATTATGCAATGCAATTATGCAATAATTGGTAAAGGAATTAAGGAACTAGCAAATGTAACTAATTTTCAGTTACTTGTACATAACTGGAGAATTATCACGTAGCTCTGCAGGCGTCCTCAGCTCAACAGAGTTTTAAAGCGCCCTTCGGCTTACTTGAGTTTCCAGCCGCAACTTTACTGTTCTAGTTCAACTTTTTCTGACTCAGCAGGCGGCTGTTTACAATGAGAAAGCTCTAAAACCCCACTGCACTCTACCTGCCCAGCAACCACAAACAGCAGTCAGACACAGTTAGCGTGTAGCTGGTGAACATAGTGAAGCATTTAACAGCTAAAGAGGCAGATATTTCTCTCAGGAGTTAGTGGAGACCGAAACGGAGCTGAGAGAAGAATGGATATCGGACTAAAAGTACATTTTTTTAGGTGAACAGAAACACAACCCCGCTTGAATGCTAATGTTGCTCTGTATCTCCTGAAGTTCTTTGCTAATATCAGCATGTGATGAGGTGATGTGTCGATGTGTTTACAGCTTGCTTTCATCGCCTGTGTTGACTCAAACTTTTTTATAATATGTACATAAGCAAAAGCACATTAATCACATCATATGCATGTATAACAATGCAATATACTCCCAGTAAAGTGGCACTATTTTCTATCAGTTAACCCTTTGAAATCTGAGCAAACTGGCTTGATTTCTTTAAAAAAAAAACATGGGAAACAGCTCTTCCTTCTTTGTAAAAAGTACAAGAAAATTATCCGAATAATTAATTTTTTTTAGGGCATTTTTACCCTAGCTTTAAGGGCCAAGTTGCAAGGCGCTTATTGCTTTTTTTCTCATGATTTCAAAACAAAAATCAAATCAATTTGCTTGGGTTTAGATACTTGTGAAAGTGTCTGAATGCAGCCCAAAAGTGATGTCGATCCAGGTTTCAAAGGGTTAAAGAGAGCAGCTAAAGAGAAGTGAAGCTCCTCCACTTCTGGTGTCCTCCATGGGACCTTATTTCAGAATAAAAAAGTATGTATGGGTTTTCATCCTGTTTGTATTGTGCAAAGAATTACACGTGATGTTTGTCGCAGTTTGCCATTACACTATTTCATTTTGTGTGAAACTGCGCACATCTCTTATCTTGCACAACACACGTCACCAACAACAGTAATGTTAGCTGAAGTTCATGGCTTGCTAGCTGGCTAACTTTGCTATGTTCCACACGCAAATGTAACGTCATCATACTTGATGTGTTTTATACAGCGACTCATGCGGCCAGGAAGCAAAAAAAAAAAACAAGCAACAGCTGCTCTTGTAAGTACATCCCAAACATCACACAACCTTTGGATGTGTAGTCTTACTAATTACATACTTTCGCAGTCTTGTACTTTGTAGCTTTAAGACAATTTGTGACTTCCTTGACATGCAAATTGTGTATCTCATGGCACAATTTACACCAGATCAAAAACTTGTCTCGTGCTGTTGCCGACTTTACATAAGTTTTCTAAAATAAGGTCTCATGGTGCTCCAGCAGAAGGATTCTCTACACAGCACATACAGTTGTAGTTAGTAAAACAGGAGTGGTGACAGTTGAATACAGTGAAAAATGTTTTCACCGCTGAGAGGGATGAAAAGCAAGACAAAAATTCAGAGCGCTATTCAATCAAGTGCAGTTTAATGGCTTTGTATGTTGCAACTAAGCAGAAAACATTTTACAGCTCATCCGTGCTGCCTGTGGCAGTGTTGTTTGTTGTGACTCTCAGGTGACGTACAGCTGAAAATACACTAATCCTGCAGTTTGTCTGGTTTAGTTTTCCACACTGCTGCACAGAGAAGAAGTTGCTAACTTGCTTTTTCCTAAATTCTCTCTTTGCTGAGCTGGGATGTAAAACAAACCCAATTTCATCTTTTTTTCTTTTCCTTTTTTTTTTTTATTGCTCAGCACACAGCGTCTGAGTATTCCCCCACTTCACTTGTTTACACACGATAACACACCGTAAATACACTCGAAGAAGGGCTCCGTCATTATCACATGAAAAGAGTTTACTCAAGTCAGCGCTCCTTAATCTTGACATGTGACGAACGACACTAATTTCCTCTCCTCTTTTTCTCCTGCGAGTGCAGCACGGTTTTGATGATGTAAACACCTTAGTTTATCTCGGCTGCTTCCAAATTGCCTAAAGTGGCTGCTTCTGTAATTGCGGGTTTGAGCAGAGTGCATGTGATTTTAACACACACACACAAATTTGTTCATAATTTTACAAGTGTGTACAGTTGATTCTGCTGCAGTGCAATGAGAGGTGTGACGTAAATGATCCTTAAACGGTCACCTGGGCTCGTGACTCTATCACATCTACACCTTGATTAAGATCTTTAGGCTGCGACTGTAATTACCTGCCAGCTTCTCGTCTAAAGCACAATGCAGACCTGCAGGGAGTGAGGTGGAAAGCTTGAGAAGGAAACAAGACAGCAACAGAGAGAGAGGAGGGGGAAATGATGGAGATATAACAGTTCGAGTGTTCGTTAAAAAAAATGGAAGAAGAGATTTTTTATAGTATTTGTTGATGAGAAAAAGGAGGAAGTGCAAACAGAATTTGAGGGATTTTAAGAGGGAATGAAGGACCGAGAGAGGAGATGGCAACTGATGACATTGAACGGGAAGTTATAAGCCAAACCGGCAGTCTCCTCTGACAAGTTCATTTCTCCATTTTAGAGTTATAAGACTTTTATCTCCTACAGCAGTGACACTTGTTTCATCTGTGGCAGGAAGAAGCCCTAAAATGCCTCAAAAGGAAATGGAAAGTAAGCAAAGCTTCACTCCCGAAAAAACAAATATCCCTCTCCTGTTCTGTCCTGTTCCTCTGAAAATACACATTATGTGTGTACACGGACTTCAAAAATCTGGTCAAAACCAAATTGCCAGTTGTATGTTACATTTGCACGTTATTATGTGGTGGACTCATTGAGATTTTTCATTTCAACAGGGCTGTGGTTGACATGTGGTTATGTTTCGGCACAAAAACCACTTGGTTATGGGATGGCATGCCGTTTATTTTTGGCATGCCATCCATTCTTTTTTCTTAATGGAAATACACACTCCCTGCCGTTAGTTTCCCTGTGGCATTTAAGTCAGCCATCCCTGGTGTTTTGACTGACCCTTTGTGGTGTTTCCTAGCAGCGCCTGAGTCACCAAAAGTGGGTTTTTGTGCCTAAACGTAACCACACATTAACCACAGGGTTGCTGAGAAACTTTCAGCTTGAACATATCCGTTCTAAAATAATTAATAATAGTGTATGCCTGTCGTGAATCAGATTAATATTATTTACAAAGATCTACAATGCGAACAATTTTTAGTGATTGGGTTGTGTATTTTTAGAAAAATGGGTGATTGATTTTTGGATAACAGGCTGTTGGAGAAATGGGCTTTTGCTCCAATGAGACATTTTTCTGACTTCAATCAGGGCTTCAGAATTTTTAACCTTCAAAATAATGGGCAATCCCCAATTATGCTTGGAAAAGATCATGTTTTGGCTTAAAATACCCAATTTTAGGGACACAATCCCAGTCGCTTTTAGTGGCACTGCCCCCTCAGGTGGCTGCAAAACATCTTAATTTGCAGCCTAAAAAGCTGACGGAAACACTACAAAAAGTTATATATACGCCATCAAGCATCCCCTCTATCTCCTAATGACAAAGTCAGCTTGTGTATTACATCACTTAAGAAACATTACAATAAGTATAAAACATGAAAATATAGCAAATTTGCGGTTTGCAAAAACAAACAATGTCCACGTTTTCTCCTTGCAACTGGGCCAACATATCTGCATACTTAAATACAAGACTTTTAGAGTAAAGACAAAATGTCTTGCAGCCCAGGCACAGACTTGCACAATAAAAAGAAGCATCTGAATGCAGATTTTGGCAATGATTACCATGGCAGCGCAAGAAGCTTCAAAGCATCTGAGCATTTGGGTCAGCACTAAATGTGAGCTGTACTCATTTTAAATATCAGCTGCTCGTGACAGGCGGCAAAATGGTAGAAATGAGTAAGTTTGTGTTGGAAAAATGCCACTGAGGAAGCTGTACAAACACTGTGCTGTATGCACTGTTGTATTCAGGCGTCACCGTTCTGCTGCACCAACAAATGTCAGCCTATCTCTGCAGAGGATTAACAATGGATCGTCACATCTCCTCCTGTCTTCTATCTGTATCTCCTCTTCCTTTGTTCCTGCTTTGTCAGGCATTGTACCTCCCGTCTTTTCAACTCCTACGAATTAATGCCTGCGTTCAGCCATCAATCACAGAGTGCAGTCTTAAACAGAACGAGGAGATAAAGAGAATGAGGGCTGTAATGCTTATTTGTCCATCAACTCCCTCTAACTGACTAACAAGCTGAATCACAGTTAGCTTGCCAGCGATGGCCTTGCACTGTGTGGGATCGCCGTGTTATTTGGTTTGATTTCTGAAGCCGTTCTGGTTTATTTGGTTGTCAGAGTAAGGTGTGAGCTGGTTTGCGCGCTACCTGCTTGCCTTGTGACCACTGATCCGTGAAGACAAACTCATTTTCTCCTCTGCCGGTAATGAAGAATGAAATCCTTTTGTTTAACGGCGGTGGGTTTAGCACACAATTGTCTTTACTTCTGTCTGCGCCTAGAGCAGGCCAAGTGGATTTTGCTTAAGTGCCTTGTGCTCTCTCACTGAGACAGATGATTCATTTAAAGAGGCATTCAAGCATATGTTGTTAGCTCGCTGCCTTTCATACGCCGCCTCATGGCTCCCAGTCGTACACACACATGCACACTTATGTGGGCCTATTAACACAAACACTCACACACATGCACATGGATAGCTGCGTGAATGTATAGGACCTCCACTGAAACGCTTTAAACTTTTCTCCTCCTGGTGATTACCAATGCAAATTACGAGGAGTAATTGTATACCACCGCGGCACTGTATAACATTTAAATTAGGTTTGCTTATATGCGCTTTTTGAAATGAAGTCATAACTCTTAAACCCACGTATTGCAGGTCTCAAGGTAATTCATACTGTTTACTCACTTTCCCCTGAACCTTAGTGGAATTCTTGGAGGCATTAACTTATATTCATCTTATTTTGTGTTTGAGATATGTTATTAAGATATTTAAATTCCAAAACACCTTTGTACTTAGTTATTTTACATCTACATTTTTTTCCATCCAAACATATTCCGAATAGAAAAATATAGCTGCAAGCTGCAATTTGGTTTGACTTTTGACAGTTTCTGATGCCTGAATTGAAGACAACTAGAAGTTTCAATGATGACTGGACTGATGTGCATTTATTTACAACCAAATCTGTGCTTGGTCAATTGCAAAAACATTTTTGGGACATGTTTTAACAGCTTGATTAAAAAAAAAGGCCACCAAAGCTGGGGATGTTTGGACTAACTGTCAAAGATTTATGGCCAAAATGTTTGGAGCTGGTGGTACCCTTCTTTTTGAGCCATTTCAGAATAATTTCATGGATGTGATGTAATGCTGTAAGGACACTTGTCCAGTGAGTTTTGTAATAATTGGACAAACAATTTTTGATTTTACTTTTTCCATTACATACAAAGGTCAAATGTTTGCAGGTGTTAGTGAGTCTTTTGTTTAGCAACTTAAAAGTCAGAAATTTCTCTCAGGTGGAGACCAAAACTGAGCTAAATGTTGGACTTACATTCATCAGGTGGCCAGAAACATGATAAAAGGCCCACTTTGTAAGTGTTTATACTTTGATTTTGTGTTCACAGCTGGTTCCACTCTCTCAAAGTGGGCAAAAACAGTTAAAGCTCTGAAGTGCATTGAAATAAAATAGAATAGCCCATTCTTCTGTAACCATTTCTGTCGCTTCACACACTTGTGCTCCTGGCCACTGTAATTTAGTTATCTTCCTCCTCAGGTTAACAATTAAGCATCCTCAGGTTTTCTGAAATCACCTTTCTTGTAGAGGGAACGATTATCATACAGTGGGTGCTTTAGAAAAAAAAAAGAAGAAGATTTGCATTTCTGTCAGTACTTCAGGCAGCTTTCCCCAGACTCGGTCTTACACTTGGAGAAGCAGAGAAGCCAGTCTTGTTAACAGGAGGATATATAATAGCCCTTCATTAGAGTACTGGCTCATCTCCGGCGTACCTGAGTTTCATCCAATCCAGTTGATAGCGCTTACTCTCCTGCAAACCCGGGTCAAATAGCACTTGTAAATTATTCATTGTTTATTTTAACCTACATAGAGTACGAGATGGGTGAGGCTGTACTGCAACAAGACGCAGAAACATGCACTGAATAGACGCTGCAGCATTCTTCTTTGATTCTCTTTACTTTGTTGTTTAATTTTACCCTAACCATCTGGCACACACATTAGCTCAACAAATTTTCAAATGCTCTTTTCTTCTAATGCTTTGTATGCCTCCCACTTTCCCTCAGTGCTTTAATACTTTGTTCCAGCCATACTTTCCTTCACGTTTCCACCCTGCCCATGTCTCTAGGTCCTTCCATCCTCACTTGCTTCCATCTGTAGCAATGTTTTGTTGTTAGTTCATTATTTGTGCCCATAGCAGGTGTTCCTATTTGCTTTGAAGGGCTCCTACCTGACATTTTACTACAATAACATTCACTATTTAGGGCAGTGTTGCCCCTTAAATCAGTAGAAGAAAGGATGGATCATTTATATGTTAGAAATCAGCTAATAGGATGCACTATAATTGTTTAGTTGTTTGCATAAAAAGCTTTCTGCAACATCTGATGCTTCCTGTGGTGTTAAAGGGGTCAGACCGAATCCCTCGGTACTTCCTGCGGCACCCAGTTCCACCCTCCCAATTGGCTGCGATGGATGTAGGAGGCGACGCTGCCATCCAGTAACATGGCAGATGTCTCTCACTGTGTGATTACTCAGTGTCAAGTAGGCGGTGAAAACAGGTGACACGTTTATTTGCAGGGCGTTTTGTGAACAAGGCTTTGACGATTAGTCATCATTTGTGCAAATGTTCCTTCTCGCTTCACTTTCACTTCCCAAAGAGATCGGTCTTGGTTTAAAATAAAAAATGGTTGCCACACATTGCATTGAAGCACTTTGGCAAAAGTGGTCAGTTTTCACTCCTACACCAGTAAACTTCGCCATCCAACTTGACTGCAGTCATCTATTCACATAATAAAAGTGTACCTGTGGGGTGAAGGCCGGATGAATATGATAACTATCTCTCTCCATGCATCCTCTTCAATGCAAAAGCAGCAAGAATAATGCTGAAGCACTTGTGTCCAGTCTGTGTGTAGTGCACTCATGTAACAATCCTCCCTCTCTCTAGACTGCTTTTGTCTGTGGAGGACAACTTCTGCAGCCTCCACTAACCCCTTTTTAAAAGGGAATCTGTCTACATTTAATAGGTCAAATGGGTTTTTTAGGGCATTGATTCATGCAGGATATGTGAACATGTGCAGGATATTTGAACATATACAGGATTTGTGAACATGTGCAGCTCTTTACTGAGGCATATAGCTATGATCGGACCAAAAACTCAGGCTCGACCCAATGTGAACCTACATAGCTCCTGTCCAAACCCAAACAGAGCCAAAACCACAGCAGCAGTATTAGGCCACAGAATGCCGCAGCACTACAAAAAAAAAAAGAAAAATGTTTTTAATATTAAGACATTTATTACAAGCTTAAGTCAACTTAAGTTTTTTTAGTGTGATATCAAACATTTGTGACAAAATCTTTTACATGTACCCATTCCTTCCAAATGTTCAAACCTGGTCTCAGTCCGGGGGGGTCAAAATGCACCACTTGGGCACCATTTACTGCAAGAAAAGAAAAAGAAATTAAAATAAAAAAGATCCAAAAAAGTAATGAAAATTGAAAAAAAAAAAAAATGTTTTGACATAATTTAAAAAGAAATTAAAAGTCATAATTTTCAGGGCATTTTCTTGTCAGTTTTTACTAATTTCTTGCAATTCACGGAACATTTTTGCAAAGTTTCTCATTGCCCTATTCCCCCTGGAAATTAAACCTATGTGCTCAGCTGGATGTGTCTCACAAACTCCAGACTTTCATGGTGAGAGAGGTGTTCAAGACCAACAAACAACATCAGTTGCGACGTTTCTTCCATTGAGAGCCAGGTGCTTTGTAGCAACACACAACTGCTTTTCCAGCTGCTCAAGATGGTGTTTTATTTTTTTATTTTTTTTTCCTTAACTATGAGGTCAGCTTTAAAAAGGTATTTAAAAAAAAAACATAAACAAACACACACAGAAATTGGAGCTAACCCGGCCAATTTCAAGTCTGCAAAAATTTTGATAAATTACAGCCCTGCCCAGCTGGAACCCTGTGGGTCAGGTCAGGCCCTGTCAAGTCAGGGCAGAGAACCAAAGCTCTACATGAGGGCCCCAAGCTCTTTTTACTAAACTGCTCCTGCAGCAATATATACTTAGCTTACTGGTTTCCACTCTCAAGAACTGAAATGTATACTAACATTTCAAATATATATCATTGGGTCAGTTGAAATGTTAGGACTAGATCTGAAATGATTAGTTGATATATAGGTCAGTTGGTTTACAGAGAAGCAATCACAAAATATTACTGTAATTAATAAAATAAATTGAGAAAAACTGTTTTTTCAGTTTTATAACATAAGTTGAACAGCCACTGGTAATTTAAGATGTCAATTTTGCCTCTGAGAAGTTTGCATTTTTCCACAATTTTCTGGCATTTTGTGGACGAAACGATTGACTAATTAATGAGGTTTTTTTTTTTTTCAAATATGAACAACATAACCTTAACAAAATAACTGAGAAAATACACATAAAATAAGCAAATTATAGCCTTACAAACAGACTGAATTGCATTTATGTTTCACTTTATTATTCATTCTGACTTTGTGTTTGTGTTTGGGAGGTGCTAATTGTTCCGTCGTAATGCAGTGCATTCTGTAGGTTTTTTACCTCTTGGGCAAAAGCAAATGCCTCAGTCCTTTTTCTTTGTTTGCTCTGGTCATGTAGCACAAATTCCAAAGCATTTGCATCGTTTTAATTAATAGACAGCCCAGTTTTGTGAAAAAATGATCATTCCAGCAGTGAAATACTTCTTTAAATTAACCTGTCTACTTGTATTGATCTCATCCATTTGTTGCAGTTTTTGTTGCAGCTTTTCTGTTTGCTATTTTCTCTGGCTTTGGCACAGAAAGATGACATACACAGACTTAATTGCACATTTAAAGCTATGATTGTTTGGATATTTTTCCAACCGGGGCAGCACCAGCCGATGAGTGCAACACCAGGCCTGTGTGCTGAATGTCTGCAGTAATTCACGGTTCTATAAACAGACTAAGCATGACGTGCCTAAACATCATTTATCCAAAACATTTTTCTCCAAAATTTGAGCAGAAAAAAACATGATGATAGATTAAAATTCAGGAAGAACTGCTCTGATCTGGATAAAAAAACAGAAAAGTGCTTGATTATAAGAAGCACTCCTAATATTGAGGTTCCTCAAGTATCAGCCAATCCAAACAAATCACATCTCAAGTGTGTCAGATGTCTGAAAACAATCTCCGAGTGGATACGTTTCTGCAGATCTTTGAGCTAGCGTGTGCCTAATGCATCTGGCAAACAGCGCTGATGCTTGCCAGCAGTGAGGCAGATACACTATCTGCTCCACATTAACCTCCCCCTGCGTTCCCAATGTCTGTTGACCCAGCTGTATTATAAACCTACAGGTAGAGACCGGAGAGCGTGTTATCAGGAGATGAGTGTGCCCTGCAAAGACACACGCCAGAGAGCAGCGCTATCCTGTCGCACAGTGGGAACACTGTTGTCACAAGCGGTGTAATGTGCGTATAATTTGAACACACATACACACACACACACATATAAAGCTCTGACTGCTGTGAGACTGGAGGGCATGCTGGGACATGGAGGCCCTGTTCCAGCAGCAGATATAACAGTATTGATGGTTAATGAATGTATACACTAGATCCCCCCTAGGTAATACTTGACTACAATCTCTAGAGTCTCTCCCCAGATCTACAGCACATATGATGATTAATATTCATCATGTGACTCCTCTATTGCCTGCAGATGCCCTCTCTGTACCCGCCGGGACCTACACACCCTGACACTAACAATATATCCATTTACACACAGCCGGCTTGATGCGATGCGTACTCGACTGTGTGCTGTGCTAAGGTTAAGGTGTCTAGCTCAAGGGCGATGTGGTGTAGCGGTGGCAGGTATGGTCCCGCTGGGAATCCAGGAGCCTCGTCATGTATTCAGACCCCCAGCTGGTAAATACACGTTTAATGCTACAGAGTCAGCAGGGGCGAGCTGCGCGCACAGAATACACAATCGCTTCAAGTGAATTACTTTGAAGCAGCGAGGATGTGCGGGACTGGAAGGAAGATTTTCAGTGTCAGCACATGAAGACAGTACACTGCCTACACTATATGAAAGCTAACTCTAAACTCCAGCGAGGAGGAAAGAGTTTGCAGTAGTTTCTTGGCAGATATTACAGAAATGTAATATTATAAGATGAAAGATTTGCTGAAGGCTGTTTTTTTTTTTGCCATTGTTTTCTGCTGTTTTTTTAAACTTAATTTTTAGGCTTAATTTGTGTCTCACACTGTTGGGCTGTGTCCCAAAGGGAGCATTTACAAGTTCAAATTCATATTTTCATTAAACCTTTATTTAAGACTTGGGAAATCAATTGAGGGAGACTCTCTTTTTCAATGATGCCGAGCATGAACAAAAAAAACAGAGATAAAATCATACAAACCCCCCCCAACAATAATAGCAATGTAATAGCTACAAATAAAACCACAGGATAATAAACACATTATTGTGTTTAACTGTCATTACAGACATTTACACTCAGATCTGAAAAAGGCATTTAAACAGTCGTAATGGTGAAAGAGTACCTCAGTTCTGAATTGGGGAAGGGGAGCAACAAGCTATTCTGTGACCGAGATTATGAGTTCAGAGTAATTAGGGATGAAATATAGGGATGAAGCCACTGTTTTCAAAGCTTTCTAGGTCAATAAAAAGTTTAGGGAAAAAGTATGAGAATTAGTTTGCACAGGGTAATTTAGTTGAACTTCATCATAGTACTATCAAGAATAATGTTCTGATATCAATATACATCATAATATGGCATTTATATGCTATATTTTATTTTTATATATGTTTTAAAGTAGACCAAAGGCTTAAAGACCCTCTCCAGTGAAAATCAAGTCTTCAACCTTGTTAACATAATCATATCAGGGTGTGACTTCAAGAACATGATGTACACCAAAGTGTTTTGGGTTGCATGTTTGTCATCAGATCTGCATTATATACATCAAGTGTATGAAATGTATGCATTGTCACTGCGCTGCATTTTTATGAGCTATGGTCATCTTGTCACATCTCTCACTGCATCTAGATATTGTCTCACTTCCTCTGTCTGTACTTGCAGTTTTGTACTTATGCATCTAAAGATACATGGAGTTACTTCTGTTGCTTTCAACGACAGAATGTTTCCAGTGGAAACATTGAGCATTTCTGCAACTTCAGTGTGGCTACATCAGCTGTGGCTCTGGATTTAGAGCAGGTGTTTTAAAAATCAGAGGACTGGCGGTTCAATCCTCACCATCTCCAGTCTACATGTCAAAGTATCCCTTGGCATGATACTGAACCCCAAATTGCTCCTGATGGCTGTTCCATCGGTGAGTGAGGATGGTTTCCAGTATGTGAATGTGTGTGTGAATGGGTGAATGCGACATGTACTGTAAAAGCGCTTTGAGTGGTCTGAAGACTTGAAAGGGGCTATACAAGTGAGTGCATTTGCCATTTTACCATTTGGAGTTGTATTTCAGGCTGCATGATATATGAAAATTAGCTTTTCACTCTTAGCTCTGTTTTGGGCTCCACCAACTCCTGAGAAAAATATCTGGCTCTTAAACTGTGTCTGTTGTTTGGTGCCGAGCAGGTAATGTACAGCTGCCTTTCCCACTGACAGCAGTGACCTGCTCTAGCTGGAAATCACACTGATGGGAGCTGTGATAGTGAACAAAACAGTGAAGCTGTAGGCCATAAAACCAAAACAGTGAGCTGAAAGGTGCTTCTTTTAGCTGAGCAGAACTGCAGAGTGAGATTAATTCTCTGGATTTGTCACTATAAATGCCCCCTTTCACATTACACACACTCATTTTTCATTATTCATATAAAAATATTGATTTGTGCAGCTTTAAGGGCAAAAGCACTTCTGTAGACTCCGCGTTTTCTGCTGACATTCAACAGTCGTTCGGGGGAACTCTACAAGAGAGCACAGACACTAATTTCCCGGCCGACAGTAAACAACATGTCTTGTGGCGCTGCAGCCACAGAACATCATGTCTATTGAGTAAGGGGAAATAATGCTCCCGTTTTTATGCCTGGAGATGCTCACTCTATTGAAGTTACTATGCTGTTGCTATCATTATCTGTATTGCACTCTCCTCCCACACAAATTGAATGCAACAAGTTCACTCCAGTTCTCTGGGGGTTGTTCAAATGCATTGTGGGAAATCTATGGAAAAGCCAAAGCGGAGTCAGATAAGACGGTTTGACTGAGAGTGGGTATGCCAAAATGTTCTCTGCACATAATAACCCACAGAAAACACTGAACATCAAAGACAGTAAGCTTATCCGAAGCAAGATGTTTCCGTAAAGCCCCAAATATTTGAGATTTTACATCCAATGAGTTTTATCTGTTTCAAATGATCAAATGTTCTTTCATCTCAAGGAAAATAAACAGAATTTTCTCCCTGAAATGGTAGCATATTTAGGAATATTTAACTTACAGAGCAACTCAAGACTGTCTGCTGATGACACTGCAGTTTCAGCTCCTCTGCCTTCTTACCTTGTGAAATGAGAGTTGCTTGTAAATAATGTTTTAGCAGCAGCAGACAGTGTAACAGGGTAACGTGAATTTCTACACTGAGTGTTGAAGAGCTTTTGGGATGCTCCACTGTGATATT
Organism: Plectropomus leopardus; assembly: GCF_008729295.1. NCBI lineage: Eukaryota > Metazoa > Chordata > Actinopteri > Perciformes > Serranidae > Plectropomus > Plectropomus leopardus. The sequence continues at coordinate 7,367,571 of NC_056480.1, forward strand.
CTGGGATGATGTGTAAGATAAATATTTAGCTGATAACTGATACAAATGGAGTTTTCATTTATAAAAAAAAATAACTGAACCATTTAAAGTCAGTCGGCCCTTCAGCATACCACCAAAATTAGCACATGCACTTTTGAGACTCTTTTCCCATCGCCAGTAGACCGGAGCTGTGTGCATGGCTCTGCTGCAGATGTGCACCTTTCTGTGTGTTTTTGTTTTTTGTTTTTGATAATATGTCATGATTAATATCACAAACAGGCTTAGAAAACAGGTTATTTAATAGTAGAGAGCAGCATGGAGGCAGGTGAAAATGTTACAGTGGTGGTTTGCGTCTTTTTTATATCTACTTACTGAATCTCTCTTTTAAACTTAGTGCAGACTAATTTGGGACAATGTCCGAGCACTGGGAGTGAATGCCGATTGTAACATTTCCCATAAAAAAAAAGCTTTAAAAATATAAATGTGACAGCTGTATTTCCTCAAGTTTCCTGCCAAAACCTAAAATAACATTTGAACACATCACAATCATGTTATAATTTACCTTCGCACGAAACACATTTTTTCAGAATAAAGCTTGACTGCATCATAATTTAACTCAATGCACCCTCTGTTAGGTGTTAGTGTGGGCATCAGGTGCTAACAGCTAACGGTAACTAGTTCCACTCCTGCTGATTTCAACAAAAATTTATTGTTCACAATGCAGTATTATAGGGGAAACAATAGGGTGCGTCCCCTGACGTGTCGAGTGAGTTTTCTGCATCCTTTCATCCCAAAGGCATCCCGGGACGATCTCTGTTCATCCCAAAAAAACGTTCTATTCTTTCTGAGATGAGGGGATGCAGTTAGTCTCAAGCCCTGCTTTTTAGCCTGTGCAAAATTGATGTGGCACTGATATTTGTAAATGTCATCTTATTTGCCAATATGCAGATTAAGGTAAATATTGGCTGATACCTAATTGCGCCAATAAATCAATGCATCCCTACTCATGTATATAATTATCAACATGTTAACTTTATGTAAGAAATGTCTTGTAATTCTGCCTCGTAATTGCTCTTAACATGGACCAGAATGTGTTCAGGTGTGCCTACATTTTCTGCTTTTCTGATTCCTAGAAAAAATAATCACTCTCAAGAAGGCGATCCTTCCCAAAACACCCACGCACCAAACACACTCAGAAATGTGCCTGAACACATGCACATTTCTGTATGCATACACAGGAGCACTCACAAACACTACAAAGTACCACTAGCTTGCATGCACCAGCGGAACCAATTGTTTGTAGAATTGATTTCTTATTTAATTACCAGACAAGCAAATTAGTTTAAACTTGAAATCCCAGAGCCACTCAAGAGGAATTAAAGTGTTTCCAAAAGTTTTCAGAAGAGAGGAAAATGAAATTTTCTCTTAGTGGTGATTGTTTATGTCGCTGAAAGGAAAGGCTTTGCACTTCCACCCAGGTTTATCAGCTGAGTATACACAGCGTCTCCCCAAAGAGAATTGTGAGGGCTTCATCGCTACTTTAATGCGTCCCCTACACAGAGAAAATATATATTTTCATTACTGCACCTTTTGGAAACTGCATCTGAAAGCTAAGAGCTGCTTCTTTAAGTTGTCACTGTGTGAAAAAGGATAATGATGCCATCAGTGGCAATGGTGCCTTCAGGGACAGAACGGAAGCATGAGTCAGATTAAATGGAAATTGAGGAAAACAAAAAGAAAATGTCTTGGGTTTTCTTTTTCATCAGTTTGCTTATGATAATTCCACACAAGCCATTTTTATTGTTTTGTAAAAGTGACAGTGCTTTCAACTGTAAAGATTTGCAGTCGCACTAAATGAAGACATTTAGATTTGCATTAAATGATTTTTTTTAGACGGTTCTTGTTGCCCTTGCCTTATCACAACTGAGGTGAGTCAGTTCTCAAGATTGTACATATGGACCTACTACTATAATGATAAAAGAAAGCTTGATAAGTTTAGAATGAGTTATCCTGTTGTACACCCAAAAACAATCTTTTGCAACACACTTTGTGTTCATTTTTAGGACCTTCTGTCATGAGAAGGCAAAGCTCAGCTTTATTTCCAGCCGTTGTTGTCCAATTTGAAAATGTAATTCTATAGCCTGCTTTATCAGGCAATGTAATTGACAAGTACAACTAGTACAAGTGGCGCATGTAGGCTTGTGTTTCCAAAACCAAAACCTCAAGAGCAAACGTGAAAAGACTGGATGAAACAGTGTCTTAATCTGCTCTAAAATAAGTTGAAGTTATTCGCATGTCCAGCTAACTCGCTCACGAGCATACCTACAGTGCTAACGCTAACCTGCTTTATACTTTCAAGGTCAAAAAACATATAATTAACTAGCCCGAGTATATGCATTTGGTTAAAAAAAAAAGGAGACTACATTGGCAGATAAGTATTTGAATGCTATCAGAATTTAGTTATCAGTTCTGTCCTGCTCTTTATCAGATTTTAAGCCATTTATACTCTGAACAAAATTATATAAGCTGCAGCCAAAATGTCAAAATAAAATAATTCTGATTTTCCCATTGTAATTGTAATAATATGACCCACACAGAAATTCAAGAGAAATGCGAATAATCAGACATTTACTTAAGTCATGTAGACCTAACTTTAGCCTTTGTCTCTTAGCAAGATCATATAATTTATGTGCCCAATAAATGCATAGGAATGACTGTTTTAACAAGATTCTCCTTTTAAAACAAGTCATCTGGAAACATTAAAGAAGTATTTCACTGCTTGGAAGATGGTCTTTAAATAAAATGAGATTGTCTATTTAGTAGAAAGACGTTAATATATACAGAGAAAACTGAAAAAAAAAGACTGTGGCATTCTCTTTTACTCAAAATGTAGAAAACCTACAACTACCAGCATGCACTGTGCCACAAAAGACCAAACAGTGCTCTTGCTGGTGACGTAACAACGTTTGACGCAATAGTGGCCGGCTGGTAACAAACGATCTCCTATTACATTGAAGTGGTTAGCTAAAACATGCTTCTGAAAACATTGGGCAATGCAGTAACAGAATCTTGGTTTATATTTGTTTAGCTTAGTTTTATCCATTTGATCTCAGTTTTTTTCAGCCTCTGTTTTTACTGTCCAGGAAGCAGTGTGGAGCACACTTTCTGTTCACAAACTCTCTCTGTTACAGCTAAACAGTGCACTAAAATGTGTCTAACAACATTTATGGCTCAAAATAAGCAGTGCGGTGACATTATCTTGGTTTGTATTCACTTAGCTCTACCTAGTTTTACTGTTTGATTGGAGTTTGGTTCGAGTTTGAAAGAGAGCGAGGCCGGTTTTAAGTGTAAATCTGCTACAGTTTTCATTGTAACTGAATATTTACTGCGTGAGAATGGAAAGCTTGATATGCTTAGCAACAGTAACTAAGGGGAGGTAGGGCTCACCACACAGTTTTAGATCTGCATGAGTTGACGTTATTTAAAACATATAAGATAATAGAGAGCGTCTCCTCTGTTTCTCTGCTTTGTGATGAATAATTTGAGAGTTTGAACAGAAGGCGACATGCAGTGCCACCTTCCCACCACAGAACAGCTCACGGTTGGCAGAGGAGCAGAAACCTGATAGAGAGAAATAAGATCCTATTACTACTCTCACAAAGGGAAATAAGAGTTGTCAGTGTTCCTGAGCCAATGGCGCCATGTGAGGTCATCATTATTCACCGACAGCTCTCGGGGTTGGTGTTGCAGTGAGAGACACAGGAAGTGAGACAGGGAGACAGACGGAAAAGCGAAAACGCTGAGTGGAATACATTGCGATCCCTTCCTTATTGTGAGCCCCGCTTCCCCTGCTACATCACGGCTGTCCTCCCTGCTGTCGAGTCATCACATTTCTGCGGAAAATGAGATTCGCTGTGCCACGAAGACTGATGATCCCCTTTAACCTCAGCTACTGAAGCACTCTGTTCCAAAATAGCAACGAAGCCTTTTTGTCTCTGCTCTTTGAAGGCCTCTCATATCTTATGTTTAAGTGCTGTTGACTTTGAACATGCCCTGTTCGAGTCCTGATATGCCGCCATATCAGCTGAGCGACTTGAGGGGGATCGTTTCCTTCAAGTGTGCTCGAAGTACACTCAACAAGTACGTCCCAAGGGCAAGTTGGATAGCACTGTGGTAATAGACTTGCTTTCTTCACTCAAGCAGTATATCATTGGCTTAGGAGCTTGTCCTGCTATCAGGAATGTTGTGGTAACGCTAATTTCACTCATGTCTGGTGGCTACGGATACAGTGCATGGAGAATTTGCAATAACTACACATCTGAATGTGATAACATGGTTGGAGTAAGAAGATTAAACATACAGAGACTCCAGGGGCCAAATTTGCATGATTACCACACATAAACAGGTGTTCATAGAGGAAGAATGCGCCCACCTCGTGCAAACTTCACGTCATTTATACATTGAAGTGGGGACGTTATTTGTTTAGATTATTAGGTTGTGTAAGTTACTGGATTTTTTTAAACCCTTTTTGCAGTCTGCTTAGCAATTTATAATATGCCAGTGGAAGGATATCTGAGACATCGTTTGATTACTCAGTGTTTGTTATTTTCAATTCATCCTTAAAGGTCCATTGTGTAGGATTTAAGAAGGATTTATTGGCAGAAATGAAATATCATAAAATAATGTTTTTTCTCTTAGTGTATAATTGTTTTCTTTGACTCAGAATGAACGTTTACATCCATGTAGAGAGCTGGTCTTCGTCTACGCAGACCGCTATGTTTCTACAGTAGCAGAGAATGGACAAACCAAACACTTGCTCTAGATAGGGTCATTTGCATTTTTTGCCTTTTCGCATTGTCCATCTTAGTTTACAGCCCCTCCAATGTAAGCAATACCCCACAATCACTTTTTTTAACATGTGAAACTGCCTCATTCTGTGTTTTTTAGCAATTCAAATCACCAGGTCAGTTTGTTTTTCAGAGAAAGAGACCTTTGTGGATAAATCGGCTCCCTGTAAAAGCCTCCTGAGCAATAACCCCAACAACCCCATATGTCGTATAAAGAGTGGGAAAGTCAGTGTAGGGAGGGGGTCAGGGAGGTCGACTGGTCAAACAAACACAAACGTTTCACTCAGAAGACCGCTGTTTGTGTCCAGTGTAAAGCTAAAATCCAAGACGACTTGTTTAAATGAATGACTCTACAACTGACTGATGTCCAATACGTAACAAACATGTTATTTTAACCGAAGAAATTATCTTTTCTAAACCTAACTGAGTAGTTTTGATGCCTAATGACTCATTTATATGCTCAATGGTCATTTTATGTTACCTTAATTGTGAAGTCTGTTTTGTGCGATAACTATTCTGACAAGTGATGATGAGATTTTACTGCTGATCATAGTTTAAAGGTAAGTATGATACATTTATGATAGTACGGGAGCTCAAGTAGCAGCAACCATTCAATAATGACACTTTCTCTGGTGCTGTTTAGCGATTTCAGCAATGCAGCAGACAAAAATTGTGCCTCCTCTTTACTTTTCTTTTTGCTGATTATTTTAAAGACTGGTGCAGCAGAGAGATTTTGATAAGCAAACATTATGGTCATATCCGTTTCTAACTGCAGGAGTGATTCACACAAGAAAATTGATCTTTACATACCTGCAGGTTTTAGTCAGGTTTGTAGGAGAATGAGTGATGAGTCCAAGTGGGAAAAAAAACTGCTCCCACGCATCAAAGTTTGAGAAAGTTCTGAAAAAAATTTGATTTGTACAAGTGACCTTCATGCATTTCATACAGATGAATATATATGAAATGCTTGATGACGGTTGGTTGCCAAAATGTAGTTAGCTGTTGGAGTGGGCTCGTACACTGTGCCCATTTTCACATTTATTGAGATTTATAAGAGAACTATGAATACACACAGGCTTATAAATATGCATATTTCTGTTTTTGTGCATTTAGTTAGACTTGTGAATGTACACATAGTTTAATACATCTGGCCCCAGATTAAGAAGACTGGTTTATCCTAATAAGAAGATTACTATTACATGTCAACATCTTGCTGTTCGTTTACTGTCGGTGCAAACTTAAGCGCCCACATCTGTACACAGCCAAGAAAATATCAGCAAAATTACAACAGATTATAAAAGGAAGAAGTATTTTTTTTTGCTTTTTTGATAAGAGATTAATTCACAACACTGAGTCAAAGGATATCAGAGGTTCACGTAACCAATTTAGCAGCACAAATGAGATTAAGAGCAGGAATATATCCAGCAGCCAGGTTTGTGCAGGTAAACAGAGCCGCTTGTTTATTTCTGATTTTTAGTGAGGAGGCGAGTTTCTTAGGGAGTGGGAGATTAAGAGAAAGAGATACGGAGAGGGGGAGAATATCTCGGTTAAAATAATAAGTGAGAGACTGGAAGAGTCTCATAGAGACTAAGACAGGAGAGAAAAAAAAAAACTATTCTCTGGGAACACAATGCCGGATGGCGTGCTCCAGCTAAATAAATTATCACGGGGGCTATTTTTAAGCTGAAGTGTAAATGCAGTAATCCTTGGAGCAGGAGCTGCAAAGAGCCAACACACAGAAGCCACATCAGGGAATACAGCTCTGCCTTTATCTTCCCCTCCCGCCGCCCCAGCCTCTCTTTCTCTCTCGCTCACACACACTCATCCTCCACTCCCAGCACCTCTATCTTTTCTCGCTTTATCCGTTTCCCGTTCCCCTCTTCGTTTTTCTCTTTCTTTTCTCCCCTGCCTTTCATATGGTAAAAACCTTCTTTTCTGTGTCGGAGTATTTTGCTTATCACTGAGCCCTCTGTGGGGACTCCACCGAGTTCTATTGTAATAAACAATAACAGACTTTTGAACAAGACAGGGAGGGGAAACATGTAAGTGGCACGCAAAGAAGCAGCAGTCAGAGGATATTAGGCCACAGTGGGTCATTCTGCAACTTTCAAACAAATCTTTCTTAGTGGATGTTATAATGTTATGGATTTTTTTTCATACTCGGGCCCCTTTGGGAGAATGTTGTCGGGCCGAGGGAAAGTTTCTCTAAGAAGTCATAGTTCCTTGTGCTGTTTTGGTATGGGAGTGGAGAACCTCCTCTGCTGCTGTTTAATAGCACATAATGGGATGTCGTTAATCACCGGCGCTGGCTGAGGTTTCACAAGGTTAATGACGACGTAGCCGAGCTCTCGATTGTGTCCCATTCCTCAGGTATTTATCAGTGTCAGCAGCAACCTGAGAGCTGGGGGCAGTTCATAGTTCTGATACTCGCCGTGTGCACACGTCTTTAGCTCGCTGTCTCTCGTCTCTCTTACCTCAGTCCCCCTCTCCCTTTCTCGCTCCTCTCCTCTATGTGTAATACACCTGAGAAACCAAAAATAAACCAGACCTTAAAAGCGTAGCTTAGGGGAAGGCAATATGGATGAAATCTTCCATCATGATATAGGTTGTGTTGTATTGTATATCTAGGGCTGCAACTAAAGATTATTTTTTTACTAATCAGCTGATTACATTCTTAATATATTATCCATTGGTCTATGAAAAACCTGAAAATTGCAAAAAATGTCCATCGTTTTCAGTGTTGTGCATGACCGCTTTAAAATAGCACATTCATGAACACTGAACTGATCCGTTTGTAACTAATAAACGTGAGTGTTCACTCACAACTGTACACGACATTTGCACGCTTTGGCTACATCCACATTACTCTGTTTTCAATTTAAGACACATCAATATTGCTACATTTCAGCCTGACATCCTCACTAATCCGGCGTTTTATCAGCCCTAAAACGGAGGAGTTTGGAACACTGCTGTCCCTGTTTTGTTTTAAAAACTCAGGCGCTGCATTTTACAGTGGATGAACAGAAACATGCTGGAAATGCTGATGCGACCATCCCTGTTTGCTTTCTGATTGGGCGTTATAAGCCATGACGTGTCCTTCTCTGTTCACGCCCGCGTCATGCGACCATTTTCTGGTAGAAAACATGATTCATTAGCCTTTATGTATTGATGAGCCTCGACTACCCAATTAGATGTGGTGAGGTTAGATGTGATTAGATGTGATCTCAATCATCTAACCTCTCAGCAAGAAAGCAAATAAACATAATTATCAAAATGTTGAGCTATTCTTTCCATTTTTAGATGTCAGTTATTGCTATTCGCTTGGCGGAAACACTTTTAAGAGCTAAAATATGACAGGTAGTGTAAAAGCTATTCCTTGTAATGTATCATGGTGAAATATGCTGACCTCAGTCACGTTTTAAAGCCAGCAACCTCTTAAGACGTTGCTAAAGCCTTGGGCTAATGGCACCAGTAATGTCAGCACAGTAAAACTGGGGTATTGGCTTTTCCTGTTTCACACCATGAATCATCTAAAAGCAAATCTACACGCACAGCCACGCTTTCACCCACGTAGACGTGCGTACAAATATAGCTACATGCAGACATCAGCATACATGCTCCGAAGTAAATGAGGGGCTTGTTTTTACTGTTCCACTTTTTGCTCCTTTGCATCGCCATCTTCAAGCCCTGAAGGCCATGACAGCTCTGTGTCAGGAGAGATATCCTGCATGATAGAGCAGCGCAGTAAAGAAATGGTACTGAGCTCAGTTTGACAGTCCCCTGCTGAGCAACTAAAGGAAGCTGAAGCATGGAGGCAAGGGTCTGTGTGTGTGTGTGCGTGAGTGTGTGTGTGTCAGTGTATGTGTTGGCAGGTGGCACTGGAAGAGGCACAGTAGCAAACAAATCCAACTTGACGCACAACTAGAATACCAAAATACAAGCACTTTGAGAACCAGCATTCCTCTGTCTCTTGCTCTGCATAAAATAGACTTATTTACTTAACCTCACTGGGTTACACTGATGAGGAGCGCTGCTTTAAAGAGATAGATGGAGAGAGGGAGAGGGGGAAAACTTGTTGTTTATGTTGTTGAAATCAGGGCAGGAAAAGAAGCAGGCGTGCTCGCTCCAAGTCGCAGAATAAGATGACCTATTTTGAACACACGCTGGGAGACGAGGCTCTCTAAACCTTATCTGAACACCACAGAGGCTCAGAACTCCACATTAATAAATATATATTGGCATGCATGCACCCGTGTATGTTTACATGTTTCAGCGGACCTTCCTAGGTTTTCTGAACTTTAACTTAGATTAATTATCTAAGCTTGTGGCAGATATAATGTGACTGGATTCAATGACCCCTCAGTTTCAACAAGTGTACCTTCTGCTGGACGCCTTTGACTCAGACGGACAATAGACTTTACATAAATCTATGTATGAATAAATGACAAGCATCCTATCCATAGCTGCAAAGAGTCAACCTCGTGGCTTTCTTCAATTTGCTGTCTTGGTTAGTTATTATAGTCCAAACCACAGCCTTACTGTGCTCCTAAAGAAAACTAACTAAACCACACTAGAACATGTGATGACTGGCCAGGCTTTTATGCAAGTTAACCTCCAGCAACCAGGAAGATCATTTACCAGTGAGATTGTGTGCTATAGGTCACTGGTGTCATGTATGTCATAAACTGTAGTTGTGTTGTAATTTTTGCCTTTATTGCTGTTTCTAATGTTGCTGTTTATGCTAAATACTCCTCAGATTGGCTGCCATTGAGTCTCTCAATCCAGCCCAGTATCCCTATGAAGTCTGTGAGCCAGATCCCCGAAATCTGGCTGTTATGCCTGTTTGCATGGACTGTTTCTCATAGTGATGTTTTAAAGGTACATGTTGGTAAATCCATGATAACATTGCAGCACTGGTAGCTTTCTATGTGCTATCACTCCTTTTTCAATCGCTCTCATTCATCTGTTATTTTTAATAAAACAGGCTGAGAAAGCATGTAGCTTTTTCCTTTTAACATTTCTTTCTGCAATTTCTATTGGAAACAAAAATTTGGGGTGTTTTTTTTATTATTATTATTTTAATGTTATTTTAAAAAATCATCAAAATGACACTTAGTATCATAGCCAGAAACTGTAAAATACTGAAATTGTGTTTAAAGAGAGTTTAAATCTCATATGTTTGAACGCCAGGCAAGTGAGGCAAGAAAGAAAAATATTTTGGATCCATGAAAAGTCATGGTAAAGTTTTGAAATTTTGTCCGTAGCATGTGTACTTCCAAAAACATCCCTCAAATCAATGTTTTAAAAAACTGTGGTTGTGCCGTGCAGACACAATAAAAAGGGAGGCTCTTACAACTATGAGAATTGTGAGAATGTGGTCCAAAAACATCCGTAGTAAAAAAGAAGATTTTTAAGGACATAAGGTACCATAAAAACTAGCATTCTTGTTGCGTGTCCTTGTCTCAATTAACACAACTAAGACTCAGATATATTAAATATGTCAAGTGGAATCAATCATTAGGTTACATTTATTTTCTAGAGTTTTCTCTTGTGAAAGCTTTTACTTCTTCAGGCCTTTGAAAATCCTTCAAATGAAACAATCTGAGAAGGAAAAATCAATCTTTCTTTGAACTGTTCACAACTCAGCTCACTGAGGTCGTAACCTGTGATGAGTGGTCTTGTGCTACATCTTAAAGGGTCACAAGCCAAAAAGTTTGGGAACTGGGAGCTGCTCTAAAGACGGACAGTTGCTCGAGTTGGTTTTTGCTCTGATCATCTGTTTTGAACATTTTTGACTTGGTGGTGGTGATTAATGGCAGTGAGGCTTGTCAGATTTTTTCAGTGTGTGAACTTTGCTTCTGGCATCTCGAGCTGACAGACTCCGTTCTTAACAGAGTATCACTTCCCACAAAAACGACGACTTGCTACCTCACAAACAAGAAGGATTATTGTGCAGCCACATCCCAGTCTGAGAACTAATCAGGATCTGGATGTCTTGACCGTTCTCTGTTTTCATCTTCCACTGTTTCCCCAAAGCGTTTGTTCCTTTAATTCATGAAGGTTTCCAGTTCAAGCTAGATTTCTTTATTATCAACAAATCCTAAGAAAATACCAAACCCAATAACATGTTCGCCCATCTCACAATACTGTACCACCTCATTACCTTGTGTTTTGCACAAACCTTTATTTTCTTCGTGCAGTGTCCGTTCAAACACGTCTGTTCACAATGGGCCGTCCCTGAAAAAATCACTCAAGTGGTGGCAACTCCCGGTCACAAACGCTGGTGAAATACACTTAAAGTGTGTTCACACTGAATGCAATGCAAGCAATTCATACAGCGAGAATACATAAAAAGCCAATGCAAAGACGCAAATAGATGCAAACTCACAGCGGGTAACCAGATGGACATGACCGATGGATGTGATATTCACGTCTTTGTGTCCATCCACACTCAGGGCAGGGAGCTTCCTTGTTTACATCCAGCTATCAGTTGTGCAATACTGCAAACCAAGTTAGCTGTTAGCTAAGGCCAGGCAGTTAGCTACAAACCTGCAACGGCTAGCACTGCTGCTTAGGACGTATTTTTACTAGTTGCAAAATGCTTTTAAAAAAACTCCACCTTTCATATAAGAACGAGTAGCATGACACAACAATTCGTATCATCTTTGGTGTGAGCACAGTAGCTATTAGTGGAGGTATTTTTTGCCAAGTAGGCGTATTAGATGTTTGCTCCAGCCACCACAATAAAGTAGAGCATAGATTCAGTTAGTGGAGGTTTTGCCAGCGTTAATGTCATTAATGTTTTATTTTAGTAACTTACACAATGCACATACATGAAGATAAACTCCACTCAGTCTGCACTATTCTGAAGGCCCGCCACCACTGCGTCACAGAGCGCTGTTCGCTTGTTCATTTAAAACGTGTTAATGTTGAATGTGTTGCATGTCTAAACTCTTCTTTTGTTAAAGGAAGTTTTGATGCAGTTTTGTTGTTAAAAGCAGATCCCTTATGACTTCAATTCATCAAATATTTTCACTGGATTCTTCATTCACTGTGGAGAAAAACAAACTTAACACGGGCTGAGTAACTGATATACAAATGATAATTTGGTGGATGGAGTATTCCTTTACCGCTTCCAGCAACCTGTCAGAGATACAGTGGCAGGTAAAGCCTACAGAACAGTTCAAAGCTGGATCGACAGAATCAGTGCAAATATGTCTTCGTCCGCGTTTTCACTCCGAGATGTGGCGCACAGCAGAGAGGTGGCAGATGCGGCTGCACACTGAGGTGTGCTCTGATTAAACAAGCAAGACAGGTCTGATTACAAATGCATGGAAAGAGAGAAGGGGGAGAAAGAGAGATGAAGAAAGGAGTGAAGCATGGCAGGAGAGATTTTGATGATCCACACTACCTGTCTCTGAAAAGCTGCTCATCTGTTAATACTGGCAATTCACATTCATCATTTGTACCGGTGGCACAGGAGACTGAGCCACCACAGGCTCCGGGAGCACTATTTGTGTGTGTGTGTGTGTGTGTGTGTGTGTGTACAATGTGCGTGCAAGCACTCATGTGTGAACGTATGGGTATGAGACGGAATCTGTGTGTGAATTACACTGCGGAAGAAGTACATTAATAATAGATCAACTCTCCCTTTGTTTGGGACGTAAATGTGATGAGCGGGGCTTGTAATTGGTTAGTTTAATAACTGGAGACAAACCGAGTGTTCTCTGCCTTTCATTCACACACACACGTGCAATTACACACCACAGAAACATGCCGAAATTGTAATTCTCTGTCAGACACGGGAACACACACACACTCCACACTCATGTCAGAGAGGCATTCACATGCCGGACTGTTTAATTTAGGTTTGGCAGATTATAGTAATTATGTTAAAGATTTTCCAGAATAATTTGCCCTTTTCTGTCCTTGAAGACTGAAACAGCGCTGTCTGAAGGATGATGGCTCTCCTTTTTTTTTTTTACACTGCTTTTTAACTGCTTAACCAGATTGGAAAATAGGTTCGCATAAAGGTTGTGAAAGGATTTTATTGTTTTGCACGGTTTTATGGCAACAATAATCGCTTTGATCATCCCAAAATGTTTTCCTGTCGAGGTAACCACAGCCATAACAGCAAACTGTCCTTTATATTAAGGTGCAGAGCATATGTATTATGTGTCTTTGTGTGTGTGTGTGTGTGTGTGTGTGTGTGTGTGTGTGTGTGTGTGTGTGTGTGTGTGTGTGAGGAAGCAGATAGCTAAGCTCTGAGTATTCTCACCACTCTCCGGAGACAGAGGGGAGGGGGATTTGAAGAATCTTTCGAACATGCTGACAGCTTGTCAAGGCCCTCCTACGACTGTAATGAATTTCAGCCTTTTGTGGTGTGTGGTCCCGCTGCACTGATAAGCCCTGGCACTAATACAGTTAACAAGGAGTGAGAGAGTGTGTATGCGTGTGTGTGTGTGTGTGTGTGTGTGTGTGTGTGTGTGTGTGTGTGTGTGTGTGAAGACCAAGGCCATTTCTAAGGGAATGTAGACTTTGTCCACTTGCCCCTCTAACTGCTCCACCCCCTTCTACCCACTACACACACACACACACACACACACACACACACACACACACACACACACACACACACACATACTGGTTTGGCCCACATTGATCCTGCATTGAGCTGGGACTGGGGCCATTTTGTGTGTGTGTGTGTCTGTGCAATAATAGCCAAGGTGCTGTACTTTTGTCCTATTTTGAGGTACTTGTAGCATTCCCATTGATGCTACTTTGTACTTGTAGATGTGTAGATGTTTTTTACTTTGCTACATTACAAGTTTCATTTAGATTTGTTGAAGCTGTATGGTTGGTATGGGAGGTACTTATCCATAGTCAGTGTATTACATACAGTAGATGTTCGTTGACACGCCTCCAGTTTAGAGAAGCAGCCTGAAGCTGTCTGACATTGGGGCAAAGCGATGTACTGCTGTAGGCGGGGGCAGCAACAATATGTTTTCCAGCCCTCTAAATAAAAAGCGTTGCATTACGATATACGATTAATTGTCCCTGCGGGGACATTTATTTTGGACATTCTGCACCCATGAATGTCTTCAAAGTCATAGTAAAACAAACTAAAACAGCAGTGTGATTTGCTACACAAGCAGTACCAGATCACACTTATTAATTGCACATCATTCAAGACAATATCAGCTGTCATGAGATTGTTTTAACTGCTTTACCTTTCCGACCGGAAAATGAAGCAGTTATATCGCTCTGTTCAAAGCCAGACTCCACTGAGAAAAACATGCAGTTATTGTGTGACTTTGGCATTTAAAATGTTTAGCACAATAGCACAAACAAACTAAGTGATCAAAGCAGCGGTAGACCAGCAGCTCCAGTGGTCAGTGGGGTAAAATTTCTGTTTTTTGGTCAGTGTAGTCTGGTGGCTTTGACAAGAGCAGAGTTGGGAAAGTGAGGCTGTTAACTGCTTCCCCATCAGAGCCGGCTGTCTGATGGAAAGTTAAAGCAGTGCATAAACTCTCAGTAGAGCATACACTTTAACTGATGAGGTACTTATCCATAGTCAGTGTATTACATACAGTAGATGTTCGTTGACACGCCTCCAGTTTAGAGAAGCAGCCTGAAGCTGTCTGACATTGGGGCAAAGCGATGTACTGCTGTAGGCGGGGGCAGCAACAATATGTTTTCCAGCCCTCTAAAATAAAAAGCGTTGCATTACGATATACGATTAATTGTCCCTGCGGGGACATTTATTTTGGACATTCTGCACCCATGAATGTCTTCAAAGTCATAGTAAAACAAACTAAAACAGCAGTGTGATTTGCTACACAAGCAGTACCAGATCACACTTATTAATTGCACATCATTCAAGACAATATCAGCTGTCATGAGATTGTTTTAACTGCTTTACCTTTCCGACCGGAAAATGAAGCAGTTATATCGCTCTGTTCAAAGCCAGACTCCACTGAGAAAAACATGCAGTTATTGTGTGACTTTGGCATTTAAAATGTTTAGCACAATAGCACAAACAAACTAAGTGATCAAAGCAGCGGTAGACCAGCAGCTCCAGTGGTCAGTGGGGTAAAATTTCTGTTTTTTGGTCAGTGTAGTCTGGTGACTTTGACAAGAGCAGAGTTGGGAAAGTGAGGCTGTTAACTGCTTCCCCATCAGAGCCGGCTGTCTGATGGAAAGTTAAAGCAGTGCATAAACTCTCAGTAGAGCATACACTTTAACTGATATTGATTTTCTTTGGGTGGTACTTTTGTTTTAGGTGGCTAATATGCATCTTGTTTCTGACTTCTCCACAGCAGCACATGTTTCGTGTCTGACTCCAGGCTGCTTCTCCAAACTGGGGTCATGACATCTGACATCTGCTGTTTGTAGTAAAGTGCCCCAGGGACGATGTTTCTCTGTAGGTTGACGCTTCACTCATCAAAAATTCAAATCAAAAATCCAACTTTTTCTTAAACTTCGATTTCAAAAAAGTTGACGTGAATTCTCAGCTTTTGTGTTGGCTCTCTGGCCTCAGTTTCACCTCCCGCAGTTGAAAAGAATTATATATATAAAATCACAAATAAGTTTTCTTGCACCAAGCTCTGAATCCACACACACACACACACACACACATGCACACAAACACACACACACAAGCTGTTGTCAGAGTTGGGGCTGGCATGTATCTTTGTGCCTTGTCATCACATGCTCCGACTGAGCTCTAAATGTCACTTGTCTCTCTCCGCTTCATCTGCCTGACTCATCCTCCTTGTCTTCACTCTGCATTTGAAATGCTTCTGTGTGTGTGTGTGTGTGTGTGTGTGTCAGTGTGTGTGTGAGAGAGAGAGAGACACTGACATGTGCTGGTGTGTATGCGTTTGATGGACACACCGCTGCTCTCCACCTCCCTTTGTACGGCGGCTGCAAGCACAATGATGCTCCCTGCATTGATTTTCTCGTGCCATTTTATAATTATGTCTCCTCTCTTTTTATTCGTCCTCCCCTCCATCTCTCTCGCTCTCTCTCTCTCTTTCTCTCTTTTATCCTGTCTCTCTTATCTCTCTCCTCTCTCTTCTATTTTTCTAATTCCATCCCCCTGATCCATTTTTATGCCTCACTGTGCCCATGCTTGTTATCTCGGCCCTTTCTCTTTCTTTTCCTGTTTGATCTCAACTTCTTAATTTCCTCTCATCTACGTCACTCCGCGCGGTTCGGTTTTGCAACCCCCGCCCTCCCTGCTCTTCCTGTGATGGTCGTCATTGTTTCTTTTTTTTGCTTGTCTGTTTTCGTCTTATTTTTCTCTTTCTTGCCATTTCTGATTTTTCTCAATCTCTTCTTTCTAACAGGAGCTCTTT
This sequence comes from Plectropomus leopardus, assembly GCF_008729295.1. NCBI lineage: Eukaryota > Metazoa > Chordata > Actinopteri > Perciformes > Serranidae > Plectropomus > Plectropomus leopardus. The sequence continues at coordinate 7,383,757 of NC_056480.1, forward strand.
TTTGTGCCGTTTCACACCCCCAACCCACTTTTCTGTTATTTTCTCTCATTAATTTTTTGTTTTCTTTTCTTCTGCAGCCTCTCTGGAGTGCACTCCGTCTTCACCATAGCCCGACGGAGGAGGACGATCCAGTCACAAAAGGACGCAGACGCCCATCGCCTTGCCAACATCCACCCCAATTATGTGATCCCCAGACTTCTTCGTGGAACAATCTCAGCTCTCCGTCTCGCACCTTTGGTCTCCGTCCTCGTCGGATCTGGAAAAAACTCATGCCTCCTTCCCAGCCACTCCTGAGAAGCTCCCACGAGTTCTGACTTGCTGTTTTCTCACAGTCCAAACAATTTTCTCAAAGCTTCCTGGAATCTGACCCACAGTTTCCATTACAGGCGTCACATCTCCAGTTGCTCCTGACCTTTGCAGCCAAACCTCCACCAGACCTCTCACGCTACAACTCCTCCACTCCTCTCAGAATCACTTCACTCCCTCTCCCTCAAGATCCACGCTGACAGCCAAGCCCTTCCAACAATTAATCTTCCCAGAATTCAACACTTGCTTTGGCTGGGTTTCCCAAAAGCATTTAAACAGAAAAATAAGCTTTGCACCATTGCATTTCATTTGTGTGTGCCGATTTGCTTTTAAGGAAAAACCTACCTTACCGTCATAGTAAAGAGTGACACTTATAATCCTCTTCATCATTCAGACTCAAACAGAGTCTGTTGGTCTGTTTGTGGCATGTTAGCTCCTCCATCATTGCATCTAAATGTAAATTATCTCCCATGAGTACTTTTATGGTGCACATCTGAGCCTGGCTCTGCCATACTAAGGACTTTCAGCCCAGTTACCAGAATAAACATTGGCAAACGTTTTAGTTTTCTGTAAGCCACGAATATATGACATTTGTACATGTTGTATGTAGCCAGTATTATGAAATTTTACTTTTCTGTACATTAGGTGTAGACACAAAAATCACTTAGTTAGGGCGAGCAAAACTTCGGCTTAAAATACCCTTTTCTGTTACAACAAACATGGCTAGATGTGTCCGGAACTGTCATTAAAAACCACGGTTTTGTCACTACAAACACATGGACAATCCCTAAATTGTCGTTAAAAAGCATGTTTTGTCACTAAAAATATGCATGATGTCCCCATCTGTTGTTTATTTTTTTAAAAATGGCTGGACATGTCTCAAATTGGCATTAAAAAACACCCACATTTATTACTTCAGCACTGCTGGACATGTCCCACACTGTCATTAAAAAATACCCGTATTTGTTGCTCAAATACAATTGGACATGTTCCAAAAACATGCAGTTTTGTTGCTACAAAAATGGCTTGATACTTCCCTATCTGTTGTTTTATGCTCAAACACGGCTGGACATGTCCTGGACTTTTCTTATAAGCCATATAATTTTGTTGCTTCAAGATGTCTGGACATGTCCCGAAATGTTGTCAAAAAACACCCAATTTTGTCGCTCAAACATGACTTGACATGTCCTGGGCGGTTGTTATAAGGCACATGATTTTGTGGCTACAAACATGCCTGGACATTTCCAAAAATTGCCCTTAAAAAAATAATCAGTTTGTCACGGTTGCAAATGTCCCAACATCTTGCTAAAAATACCCTTTTTTGTCAGTAAAAAGACAACTGGACATGTCCTGAGCTAACATTAAAAACACTTAGATGATCTCGAACAATTTTCTGCTGCTCTCTGCTGTTTGGCAGGCGTCTCGCTAAGGTGTCACACCAACCACCACCACCCCCTCCTCCTCCTTGAGAAAAAATCAGCTCATAAACACGTAATCTGAATGTCATACATAAGAAAACGTACAAATGTAACATATCTGTGTTTTGCAAAAACACACAATACCAACATTTTATTCTGGCGGCGGGCTGAAACTTTCAGTGGTTGCAAGATATAACTGTCCACAAGACCACTGCTACACACCTCTCGTTCCTTTTTCTTCCATTTTATCTCCTCACAGACTATTCCCACGGCCGCAACGGGGTGACACATTTTATACCACCATTTGTGTGTTTTTTGGGCTCTCATTCTGTGCATAGATGCTGTAAATGGTGTTCAACAACGCCTGGTGAAGTATCCATATTTCTCCTTCACTTTTTGCCCTCTCCATATTGTGGATCACTCTCTCGGGGTAGACGGTAAGCCTGAGAGAACTTTTCTGTGCAAACAACCCACAGTTAGCAGAGGAATAAACACTGAACCTGGCATCACATTAGGTACAGTTAAGTTGGCTCCCACCGAAATGAACGACATTGTTGTGAAAAGCAATCTGAAGGAGATGAAGCAGAACCTGGAGGGAAAAAAGGGATGAACTGCGAGAAGGAAATCCCTCGGTGTCCCTAAAAGCACTGTGCTAGTAGGTAAACCGGGGAAAAAAAGGGAGTGGCTGTAAGAAAAAAAAAGGAACAGGCACAGCAAAAGGGCTTCTTGAACCAAGAGATGCTTCGACTCTAAACTTTTTACTGCTAATGAGGAGAGAAAAAGAAGAAAAGACATCACAGATAACAAAAGAAGAGGCTTTTTCATTTCCTCCCCTTCTGTATCGCCGACTCTTTTATTGCTTTGTCTGCTTTCCATCTCGCAGCTTGAAACTATTTTTAGATGAGATGTATTGAAAATAGTGTAGAAAGGAGACGTGCTGTGCGCAAAGCTCATCATGGAAATGTCGTCTGTCAGTCTATTAGGAAGAGACACTGTATTCTATTTATCCCTGTTGAGAAACTCAAAATCTCTGCTGTCAATGTGAATAATGGCCACTCACTGTTGATATTATAGGTATTTTAACCGCACTTAAAAGCACATGTGTCTGTCACCAAACAAAACAGCTGTACTCGGATCATCTTCGCTGTCTATGAGTGTAAATACGTTGTGAAACCCCGTAGCTGTTATAATGACCTCTCAGTATCCGATGCAGGTTTCAGTCGAGTGATATTTATCAAAAAGCTTGCATCCGCACCGGTGTAGCATGAGCTGTTGTCATGCAACAACATCTTTCCCTTCCTGGATGGGAGCTGTCAATCAGAGGTGCATAAAATAGCTGCTGCTTTGAGTTTGAGCAGGGGGGGGGGTCAGCGTCGGCCCCCGAGAGCCATGGCGTTTTAATGGGATTCCATTTGTACACGGGCCCCTCTGTGTCCACCCATTCATTGTTTGGATAGCAGCAGTAGCCTAATGCGGCAAAGACCCGTGAGCAGATTGAATAGTATCGATCAGTTCTTCAGGACATACAGTCGGTCCTCCTGGACTACAAAAGCCTCAAGGAGCGTGTGTGTGTGCGTGCGTGTGTGTGTGTGTGTGTGTGTGTGTGTGTGTGTGTGTGTGTGCGTGCATGTGTGTGTGTGTGTGCTGACAGTCACATAGGAATGGAGTTGTTCGGGCTAAAACACAAGTGGCTATTTCATGGTCGGGTGGACATGTCGTGTCCGTGTCTGTCAAGGCCACAGGAGGAAGCGGAGGGCTGAAACTTCCGTTGAGTTTGGAGTTTCTCCACTGTCAGTGTGTGAACTGGGAGGAATGGTTTGCAGTTGTAAAAGAAGGGTGAGTATGAGATCTGGCTTAACGTATGCAAACGACTCTGCAGGAGTTCACTCCACTTTAAAACAACTATTTTCATCGATACAATGAATTTAACTTGATGAAAATGTTCAAAAATTCTATGTGACCTCTCATTGGCATTAAAGGATCAGTTTTGGGAAATATACTTATTATGTAGGATGAGAAGTGTGACAAAACACTCGTTTCTGTGTCCTATGAAGATACCACCAGCCGCCCATTCATTTAACTTAGCATAAAGACTGGAAACAGGAGGAAAGGGCCCGCTTTACAAATGCAGCAAAGCCGCCTGCCGTTGTGACTTTTGCAGTTCCGTTTTTTCATACGACGTGCTTTTGTTTGGCTCTTATATTTCTGACAATAACCGCGTAAAAGTTCAAATTTAAATCTCATATTGTGCAGATTTAAACTTTGGTTGGAATGAACATTTGGTTGACAATTTTTTAATGTTTCTTGATCATGACATGAGAATTTCATGTTGTGCAGACATTAAGATCATGACGGTTGGAAGACATTGGGTTTTGTTCTCTGTACCTTATGACTAAATATTCTACGTCAAGATGATGTTAACGTTAGACGTTTGGAAATTGTTGGATTTTGGTTGCTTAGCAACACAACTTAAAAAACATCGAAATATCACTGTCATCGGTCATCAGTACACTACCTCAAATTGACGATGGCATTAAATGTTTTCCCGATATTAAAAAATAAACTTCGAAAAATGTTGGAGGCCATCTGGAAAACCGTCAGATGACAGGATGAATAACAGACTTAATTTTTGATCATTAAATGTAAAGCTGCGAAGGATACAGCTGTGCATCCTTGCTCACTTCTCCTCCGGTACGCCTACATTCTCCCCAAGATTCATTTTAGGAATTGAGACATGTTTAAGATGACGCACTGAGAACGGTTTGCGGTCTCAGGCAGAAGGACGGAGGAAACAAGAAGGTACAAAACCGAAAAATGTGAAAAGCCCTCCATCCAAAAGCAACAAAATCCAACAACCAGCAGCTCTAAAGCTTTTAGTCTGTACATAAACTGAAGTAGTCATGGTTACCACAGTCATAGAAATTAAGTCACTGAATTTCCCAGGGAAAGTCATGGAATTGGTAAAATCCTCAAAAGTTTTGGAAAAGTCAATTTTGTTGTGTATGATGAAATTAATTATTGCAGTAATCTTCCATGGATTAACTCCATGTAACATAACAGCAAATTTATTTTCTGTGGCTGGCGACATAATGTTTCCCTAAAATGCATTGATGTGTGACAACGTTTTGTTTTACCATGACGAATGTTTTTTTTATTTTCTCCCATGTAAGCCAGCTAGGTATTCTGTTTAAATAGAGTTTGACTGTTTGAATAAGAGAAAATTAATATCTTTACAGCAGAATTTAACACGTAGGATCATGAAAACTACAGCTTCCATACCTTTGCTACAGCCAACTACTACTTTTAAACTGAATTGCATGTCTGAGATGGAGCAATGTTTGTTATACATTGTGAACACTCATGGAAATTTTATCTTGGGTCCTTGAAAAGGTTTTGAAATTTGGTCCATGAATATATGTGAAATACCTATATGTATCATGGATACCTTAGACCGAGCCAGGCAAGTAGTTCCCCTGTTTCCAGCCTTACTGGTAAGCTAAGCAAACCGGCTGCTCACTGTAGCTTCATTATAGCAGACAGACATAAGATTGGAATTATGGAATTATCATTATTATTATTATTATTATTGGAATAATTATCTTCTTGTCTAAGTTATGGCAAGAAAAAAAAAGTCAAACTTTCTCCATGTTAAACTCTATGTTTAGCTCAGATATGTTTAAGAAACATTCAGATGTGTGCACAACAGCCTGACAAAATCAAGGTCCATGCATCCCCAAAAATCTGGTGGAAAAAGAACACAAGGCTGAATCCTTGTGATCTTACAATATATCAACCACTTGCATTGTATTTCATCATATTTTTGATTGTGGCCCTGTAGAGAAAGTACTGTGTCTGTGTTCTAACTCAATTGCGATCCTGCACTTCAGAGTGGCTGTTAAGCATTATTGAAAATGCTTGTGTCAAAATGTATTCTCTCAGAGCTTCTTTGAAAATAATTTTTGCAAATTTCATGCAGACAGTATAAACCTTGGGTCAAAACCTGAATTTGCTTGCAGTACACTACATAACAAATGTAGCAGTGTGTTTTAGTGATCCAGGCTGCAGCGCTGTATTAACGCTGGGTGTATGCGGTAAAATATCGATTCTTTATTGTTACTCTCCAGAGTGTGTGCTCGCTCCCGACACGCAGTGGAGAAAAGTGAGCAAATAGATTTTCCTCCAGAGGCATGAGGAGAACTTTCCACTGTGTTTCTGGCTCTGATTTCCAGGTATAACCAGCTCGAGATCTGGCAACTTTGCCAAGGTGTCGCCGAGGACTTGCCTGGACTGGCTCAGTCTCCCAGTACCTGTAAGAGGCTTGGCACGCACTCATAGACGCTGATACACAGTGCACTGTTACACAAGGGAACGCCAGACTAAACCTCACACAATGTTTATTGCACAAGAACTTTTCACACATGCTGGCACGCACGCAAAACGCACACAAACCCAGACACACTCACACACACACACACAGTGACAATTTATACACGCATATCTCTTGACAAATTAGCAGTCACGGGTTTCACTTTAGTTATGTGTAGAAGCAAACATGTAAGGACACCTCAAATACAATCTAAACAGATTTTTTTTTTCTCTGCCGTGTTGACAGCATGTTTCGATTCAGTTCCCAGTGTTTTTGTAACCAACCGGCATGCAGACTGAGTCTACTCCCCGATCTATCTACATACTGTATAAGGTGCCTAATGATGGATATTAATAATGATATTGATATCATGATGAGTATATATAATAAACAGATTAATCTTCATGTTTAATGTGTGTTTTTCTTGGCCAACAACAACACTGTATCTGCTCTCACTGTGCAGGCCTGTGTGAGTGTGTGTACATCTACTCACATGCAGCAGATGTAGACTTGAGTTTGCAAAAACGATTACCTGACAGATGTGACAGATGTTGGAGAGGTGTGATGTTGCAGTTTCAGCAGCCGCCATCGAGCCTCTGGAGCCTGCAGGACACGCCGTAGGCCACAATCGGGAATGACTGTGAGTATGCAAAGTGAGCGCAGTCATTTACAAAGCTGAAGCGTCATTGTTTTTTTTTCCACTTTATCAGGCAGCATTGGTAGGCAAAGCAGCTGAATGTGCACACTCATGTCAGTAACCATCTTTTACCCGCTTATAGACAATACCAGTCCCTGACTGGCTGAGGGATTTGTGTTATCTGACTATCTTTACCTCAGCCTTGTCATTCATTTTTGTGTTTGGATTTTATTTGTTTATGTTCTGCATCATATCTTTGGTTGTATTTTTAATGGCTCCTGCGAGGTAAATAGCTGAGTGATACTGCAGTAAAGAACCATTTAGAGATGGGAAAAAGTTTCCCTTTATTTCACTGAGTAGTAATGAAGAGAAAAAGAGAGTGAGAGGTATGACAAGCAAACAAAAGTCCCAGGGCCATAATCAAACTTGGGCTGTTGCAAGTTGCTCCTTTTAGGCTCAAATGGCAACAAACAGCTTAGTTTAGTAAGAGGGAGACAGATTTTCCTTTAGGCAAAATGTAACGGTGGAGTAGAGTGTATGTAGAAAGCATTACACCGGTGTAGACTGGATGCCGAACGGCTGCAAAGTGCGCCGATTATCCATTGAGCGCCGGCTACTTGCTTTATGCGCCTGTGTTGCACAATCAGACCATTCACATTGAACGCACCACAGCCCTGACCTCTGCGGCGGACTCACAATCTGTAGCCATAGTGATGGCATCTGGTCTATTTTTTTCTGCGAGCTGCAAGCTAATGAGGCAGGAAAATAATGAACAATACATATTAGATATGACAGAAATGATCTGATCAAGATAAATGATAAAATGTCAGTCCAGTGCTTCCACAATGTTTGTCAGTTGTGTCTAAACAGAGAGGACGGAGGCCGGCAGACATCGATGCAGGCTTGCTTTGGGTGCTGATTGGGCACAGTTTGTGTCCTGCATCAAACCAAAAAGTCAGAGTTGTTTTAAAAGAACGTTAATGTTTATTTGTGGTCGTCACACACTGACACTCTCTTGTATTTACATTTCATAACAAACAGATATTTTCAGCTGGATCATGATCTTTCTTTTAAATCTAACAAAGCACTTTTGTTGTCCAAACCTAACTGTTTCCCAACACTGACTGCATGTTCCAACATGTTTCAACTGTGCATCACAAACGAATACTGAAGGGTTCCCCGTGCATCCATGAGACACGAGGGCCGCGACAAAGCATCGGTATTTAAAGACCTGGGAATCAGCAGCCCAGTAGACTGAAGAAATGTTGCCAATATATTTCTGCAAACCACAAATATGTTACATTTGCACATTTCATACGTATTAAATCTGTGTTTCTAAAGTGACCTAATTTATAGGCAGACTTTTATAACCATTAGGCAGAGGGGATGCTGGATAGCGTGACTCCAAGGCCAGACGCCTGGCCCAAGCTACAACACTACTTTTTTTTTTGGCATCCTTTTGCGGCTTTTCCACCGGTGATCGTGGCTCCGACCCCGGGTGTTTTTTCACCCACACTTGGCAGCTTTTCCCAGAAGCATCTAAGCCTCTAAACCCGGATGTTTTTCACCAACCTGTCCCTGCTCATCCCGCGGCTCATGTGCCACCAGCTTAAAACGTGATCTCTTCCGCACCTGAACAAAGTGTCTTTGTGCCAGATCTAACCACACATTCACCACAGCATTGTTGAGAAATATAAAGTTTAGTTTGAAATGAGAACATCTTCTCATTTGCTTTTTGGGAAAAATACACAGAGTTAAAGTTTTTTTTCAGTAACAAAGGAGATAGACTTCAGTGTCCTTTTTTATGACAGAAAAGAACAGGTTGCCTGAGAAACATGATCTTAATTTTGAGAAACTAATTATACCAGGTATCAGGATTAATCCTGCAATAAAACTGATGTGCCTACAAATGCTGAACACAAGCTGTAGTACTTTTTCTACACGTGTTGCAGGGTGGGGTGAGGTATGAGGAGGAGGAGGAGGAGGTGGATAACAGGCGTGAGGGATGAAAAGAAAGAGAGATATGACAGAAAATCACTAGCACTCAGTCCCCTGCCTGCCTCTCCTGAGACCTGCAACACACACCCTCAGCACTTTGGGCTTTTACCGCCCGCCTGCATGAGATCTCCACCGTTTTTTTGTTTTTTGTTGTTGTTGTCTTTATTTTGTGTGTCTGTGAAATTTCCCTCCACTTGTCCTTCTTTTCTCTCTTTCACTTTTGCTGCTCTACTTTCATCCATTGCTTATTCTGTGTGAGAGCTGCATCTCAAACGCGTGCTCCCTCATCTAATTTCTCTCACTCAGCGGCATCATTTTGGTGCCTCACAGTTCTCTATTTCTCTAACCTTGTTTTTCTTTGTCGCTGTGGAAACTCCTACATTACTTTCTTCTCCTTCATTCATTGGCATTATCTCTCTTCTCTATTTATGTAGCCTCCCTCTCTTGTGTCTCTGCATCACCCTCAGCCTTGTGCATAATGCTTTGCATTCCCATCCTCCTCCGTCACACATTCATGTTGAGCACAAGCAAGCAGGCGGCCATATGAATTAAACATCTTAGACTGTGCGCACGCTGAGCCCCTTTGGAGTGTCAGGATGAGCACTGGTACCCAGATAGGGGGCTCTGGCCACACACCGGGTGTGTTTGTCAGTGTGTGTGTGTGTGTGTGTGTGTGTGTGTGTGTGTATGTGTGTGTGGTGCTTGACACTTTATCACATTGAGCAGCGAGGGTTATCACATCTGTTTTCCTTCATGTTTTATTGTCGTGAGAGAGAGGGAGCAAGAAACCGCATTTAGTGCTAAAGCTTTGCCACTTTGACAAAGAAAAGTTTCTATTTTCTCACACTCTGTTATGCTCCCCTTGTCTCTCCCCGTGTCTTATCTCTCCCCGTCTCTTATCTTGTTTGATTTCTCCCTACGTGTTGTTTTCAACCAGTGGTTTGTGTCAAAATAGTTTGTTTTTTTTTTTTTTTGCTTTAACCCCCCTCTCATATTCCCCGTTTTATTCTCCTGCTTTCATTTTTTTTTACTTTTATTCAACTTTTTGTTTTTGATCTCTTTGTTTTTGTCCTTCTGTTGTCTTTCATCTATATCCCACCCACTCCTCCCCCTACATCTCTCTCCCTGTCTCCCACTTCATCCTGTTCTCACACATCCTGTCAATATGACTGATACCAAAACCTTTCAAAGCGGTTGGTGTTGCTTATTTTGCAGAGCATCGTCCCCGATCTCGGCGACTCTGCCTCTCTGTGTATCATTATCTCTACATGTGTCAGTATCTGCAAGTGGAAGCGTCACCGTGCCCGTTATGTATCCGCTGTATCTTTACTAAACTGTGCACACATGTAAGTGGGCATCAGGAGAGAGTCTCTTCACCAGCAGAGGAGGTTAAGCCTCCTTATCAACCTTTGCTGGGTGTTGATTCAGTAGAGATCAAGCTGACATCCATCCGGTCGTGAACTCGCGGTCCCCGCTCTGCGCCGCCTGGCTGTGCTCTCATCTCAAACAGACACTTTTTTTATGAGGTTTTATCTCGCCAGCTTTGCCACGACCAGTGTCAGCGCTGCAGAGGATAATGCGCACTTCCCTTACACTGATTTACTGTGGCAGCCTTTCAAAGTTTAAGGGGTCTTTTTCAGGTCACAAAAGAAGGCTGCAGAATCTATTCCATCGGACAATCACAGTGTACAGAGGGAAATAATGGGGCCCAAAACTGGGAAGGTTGCATTCAGTTTAGCTTTCTTTGCCTCATGTTTGTGTCTCAAAGCTGCGTAAATCAATATTTTTCAGAAGCATGGCTCATTCGACCACTGTTGGACATGCCACTCAAAAAAAAAAGTGATAAATTACTCATTAGTCTTTCCAAAAGTACTATTATTGCTTTCTGTTTTACTCCCCACCAACAGTAATTTGTTACACTATTTGTAAGGTTATACTAGCCTACTCTTGGTTACACCCCACAAAACCTAGTAGTAATTTCGACTTAGCACCACTACCTGGAACAGTGATGTTTCTGGCAACTTTCCTTTTGACAAAATCAGGGTTATGGGAATATTTTCAGTCAAATTAAAGTGTTTTTATCTTCCAAACTAGCTTGCTGCTTTTTGACATTCATGTTCAGTGCGACAGTTACGAAAATGAATCCACTGATGTGATTGATTTTTATATTTCAAGTTGGTATTAGCGCAAAAAAGAAAAGTAAAGTTATAAAGAGATATTTGGTTTTGGGGTGACTGCAATAATATTACAGTTACCAATTACTGAGATGTTATTAGTAATTTTTTACACTGCTCATTACTAGAAGTATAACATATATTTATATATAATTAGAATATAATAATGAATTTGAATTTTAAAATATATATTAAATTATATATAGAATATATATATATATATATATATATATATTTATATGTGTGTTTAATTCAAATTCATTACTATTATTAATTATTTATTTATTTATTTGTTCATGTAGATATTAACAAAGCAACAGTATTGTTATTGGAGCTCAACATATTCACAGGCCCCTGATAGCTACTCATTCTTAGACCCAAAAAAGTAATTTAGCCACCACAGTGGTACAACCAAACACCAAATCATTGCGGTGCAGCAGACATTTTACAAACAAAAAAAAACACACATAAATTAACTAACATAAATTCCTCCCATTTTTTCAAAATCTGGAAGGGATATATTTTTCCAGAAATCTGAGATCATTTGAGCAGAATTAAATTATATAAATAATTAGAATTAAATTTGTTTGACATGACCCAGAGCCCTTTAAGAGATTGATGTTTATTCTAGTGCACTAGTTTGAGTTTGGTCCATTCACCTAAAAGATCCATGCTGTTCACTAACATTGAGGGGGCGGGGCTAATGGCCTGTACTGCAGCCAGCTACCAGGGGGCGATCGAGATTTTTTTGGCTTATTTTTGGGGAGCTGTCATGTCGCCCATCAGTCTATGGTCAGCATCAAGACGGCTGGCTTTAGCATCAGAGGAAACACTGGAGAGCGCAGCCATAAATGTTTGGGTCCTCAGTCAGACCCAAACTTATATTTGGAGCCGGTTGAACACCGACATCTGTATCAGACTGGTAAGTGAAGTTAGCATCTTTTATTTATGTTGTTTGTTAGCTTGTAGGCTAACTGCCGGTCCCTGACAAAGTGTTGTGAAACACACACTCATATCTGCCGTGATGAGGTTTTTGGTGGTTAAAGAAAAGAAGCTCCAGGCTTCAGTTTTTATCCGAAAACTGCATACTCTTACCGTGTTTGCTGTCGAAATTTACGCGATGCTAAAGCTAACTCTGCTATCTGTACTGACGCCCCCTCTTTCGTATTGATGACGCACTTAATGTAGCATTAGTCAGCATTAGTTTAAATTTCAGACAGGAACCTGAAAACCCACGTTGTAACAAACTTTAACGGATAAAAATAAGTAAGGTAATTAAGGTAATTAATTTTAAGGGACATACAGGTAAGAAAACACATTCTCTGGTTAAAGGGGGAGCTAAAGTAATTTCCCAGAACAGCTTGGCACAATAGTTTTTAGCAAACGTCACTCAAACAGGAGTTAATAATACTTTTTTGAGACTATTTCAGTCAGCTGTGAACATGGTGCCTTAGTGACTATTTAAAATAACTCAAACAAAACAACAGTGGCAGGGAACATGTCAGCCAGAGCAAAGTGTGACTCATTACTGTCTTTTAATGTTTTTAAGACAATGTCACAGAGGAATAAGATATATCAAGGGTTGGATACACAGACAGCACTTGTTAGTAGGATCAGCTCATTATTGGTCTGTTCATGTGATTCGGTGGTTACTGCAGAAGTCTGTACAATCACAAAACCTAGTTTTTAAATCGTATTTTATGATAGCACAGGGTTTCATTGCACCGGCAGATAGAAAAGAGCTTACTAGGAAGATAACATGAAGTGTTATTTTCATCAGAGCAACCGATTAAAGTAGGTGTCAGATTTTTGTAAAGCTTCATATCTATTTATGTCTTCTCTGTGGTGCATTGCCAAAAAAAAAAGTGCTAACATGACTTTTTATTCATCCTAACGGCTATTATTCCTTCCGTAATTCTCTGCTCTTTCTTTATACTTGTGTCACTGGTTAAACAATCTCAGTAACCTCTCAGCCTTGTGATTGTAATCTCTCTCCCCGCCTTTAACTGATGTATTTGAATAAGAAATTGCTCTCCCTCGAAGTCTACAGAGAAATATGACTTGATCTTTTATTTTAGTCATGTTGACCGTGAAACACATTTTAATTCTATTCATAGTAAAAAAGAGATCAAAAGATTACTAATGATAACCATATTGTTTTTGTTCTCAGTGTTTTGAATAAACATTGTTTTGGTTACTGTTTACATTATGTTCATAAAATTCCCAAATCATGTCTAACATTATGTCAGTCTATTTATTCCAATGGGAAAAATAGATGAGAGTAGAGATTATGACCTTTCCCTTATTCCCATAGTCACTGAAGTAAATATTGGACCCATTTTTCACAACCCTCTAAACATTCTGACACCAAAATGGCAACTTTTTAGAAAGACAAATCAGGAAAAAAATAACTTTGTTTTAGACATGTCTCTGATAAAGAAACAATCTCTTGTGAGATTTGGCAACAAATGATGTCGGTTAAGATCAGGAGTTAAGATAGCAGATGAAGACGAGCGGCAAAATGGGGAACAAACATTAAATGACTAAAAATCATGATCTTTATATTTTTATTTAACTTTTATCTCACCAGGAATAGTCTCATTGAGACTGTAAATCTCTTTTTCAAGGGAATCCTGGCCAAGACAGCAGCATGAATTTCACACAAAAGAACAAAAGACTAAACTCACAACAGCAAAAAGTAAAAAACAAACAGCATAAAGATTTTTTTTACAAACAACAGACTGAAAACGATTGGCCAATTTTCAAAAAGCAACTAAAATTAGCAGCATTCAGTAGCCAAGATGAGTGAGCAAAAACTTAAAAACCAAAGACAGTGCAAGTGCTTTTAAAGTTTTTGCTCTCTGATCTTGGCGTCAGCTACAGCTTGACATAAATCCACATTTATCCAACGCTGCAACATCCGACTGACTTTGATAAAGCACGCCACAAATGTCCTCTGGTCAGCCTCCCATGGCGGCAGCGCAGTTTCACAGCTGAACAAGGCGACAGCAGGGATGCTACAAGCTAGCAGACGCCCGCTGCCCGGTGACTTTTCCCAGCACCAAGCACAGCTGTGTGCTCCACTGCCCGACATCAAGGGGACGCCGGGGTTATTACCACTATGTTTATGTGTCAGGCAGAGTCAATTAAACCTCTGACTGCAGATTAAAAAAAGAGTGCACACGCGGTAAACCTTTCTTCCCCGAGGCTGCGTGCGTTCATGTGAGTGAGACCCAGAGTTTTTTGTTTTTAAGTCTGCGCGTGTGTATGTGCTGGTTGCTCCACAGGTAGTGAGAGAAAATAAATCTTCACCCTCGACTCCCCCCTATGTTCGGCGTTGATGGAACAGGCTGCAGCCCCTACTGGGGAGCCAGGACCCGGGGGCCTCCAGCCAGCAGGCGCCACAGAGGATGAAGGGGTGCTGTGAGCTCGCTCGTTAAACAGCCCTGCGCCCGACCTTAATGATATCCGCCGGCACGTTCCCTCACTCCCCTGCCCTCTCTCACGCCGTATCTCCCTCACCCCCGTCTTTCCACTTTCACTCTCCCTCCAGCCTTCCTGCTTTCTCTCCTCTTTCTTTCTTTCTTTCGCCACCATTTGCCCCCCCGCTTTTTACTCTGTTTGGGTGAGGAAGTCGAACCCGTCTGGTGGAGAGGGGAGAGCGGCTCTGTCACACTTGCCTTCTAATGAGCAGTTGCTCTGCGTGCCACCAGCTCTGACGGAGCCAAAATGGCCGACACATTTCACACTGCTGGGCCTTGATCTGTCTGGCTTGTGAGTGGCTGGCATGATGGCTTCAGCGTGGAATGATATCATATATTTAAAAAAAAAAAAGAAAAAACAGAACAAAAACACAGAATAGAAGAAATGATGTAACGCTCTGCCTTTGGTGAGAAATCGTCTGTTCTTGTTTTCAGTGTTGCACAGAACTGGGACAGTAAAACGTGCGGTGGTGCTGGTGTCCTGAGGGTTTTAAAGTACAGGCGTGTTTGATGGCCTCCTCACTTTCATCCACTGTGTGTATGAGTCAATATTCATTTAAAGGCTTTTCATTCTCCATTTTCCCCACCTGGATGGCAGATATTTGATGTCAGAGTATTTCCACTGCCCCGGTGAATGATTAACGTCGGTGTCCTAAATCGCTGCTTTACCAGAATTGTTATTGAGACAGAAGCAGTTTGTTTGTCACAGGCCATATTTGTCTTACAGGTTGATGATCAATCGAAAAAGGGGGCATTTATGGTCAGCAGCCTCAGCCCAAACAAGCCAGTACGTGAGGGACATGTTTAATCCGGTGTCTCGGACATTCACCGCTCCCTCCGTTCTCCGCTGTACAATTGCGTTCTATTCTGAGAGAAAATTGAAGCCTTTCACAACATTTTAATGCCAAATTCATGACAGCTGCAGGTAATAGATGGGTGGTTGGAACAAACACAAACACTCATCCTCCTACCATGTTGTGCAACCTTGTCTGTGGGTTCTGGTTAACCACAGATAAAAATCTCAAAATTCTTGGGCAATGTTTTCTAAACAGTATTATGCAAATCTGATAACCCATCAGGCATTTTTGTCAGTTCTGATTTGTTTTCACCGGTCACAGAGCTCTGCTGTTGGGATCAAACTGCACAACATTTATGTGCAGAAAATGAGGCGGTCAGTCTGTCAAGTTAGGAGATTGTGTTGCCTTGAAATCCTGCTGTGACTTTGTCACAAAACATATATTACTTGTTTAACCCCGATCAATCAGAGCATGACCTCTTTCTTTCTTTGACATGTTCAATCAGGAGTTCAAATGTTTACGTCTGTGCGCATTTTTCCTGAAATGCGTACACTTGCGGTCCTGCAAATAATAATCATTTTCTCTCAGAAGTGACTGTTTTAGTGGCCTTAATTGAACCGTGCTAGCGGCATAGCTAAAGGGATTGCACTGTCTGACATTTGTTTGGTCTGTCTGCCGGTCCAGACTGGAATATCTCTACAACTTTTAGATAGGTTGCCATGACATGTTGCACAGGCATTTGTTGAGAAAATAAAGAGACTTTTTCAGGTCCAATTCTATGGGTATTACCGATGAGTTTAATCAGGACGACAATCAGGACGGACAATAATGCATTAAGATAAAACTAGGAGGTAAAACACTTTTCTTCCACACTTTCATGCCCTCCACAGGATTTATTGAAATAACTTGAAGGATTCCTTAATTTTTCTTTAGGTTGAAATTTAAACTTGCACAAGACTTTAGCTCATTGAAAAAGAAACCCTGCAATATTAAAGGGGCAGTTGGGGATTTTTGAAGTGGGGCTGGATGAGATACTTACACATAATCAGTGTATTATATACAGTCGATGGCGTTTTTTGTAGAAACAGACAGGATTCACACCCCATAGCTCAACATTACATTGCTGCTTTCAGATGGATCATGAAACAGCATTTTCTGATCCAAACAGCTGACTGGCAGTGTAATACAGTTCACGGCACCGTTGGGCTTCTGCATAGGATTATCGATGTTATACAGTTAAGAAAATGTAGCGCCAAGGAAAGGGCTGTCTGATGGCGAGGTTAAGAGGTGAAAATACTCTGAATACAGCATCCACTTAGACTGAGTCCCGTCTTTTTCTGTTAAAAGGGAGCGCACTGATCGCCATTTACTGTCTGTAAAACACTGACTATACATACGAAGCAGATAGAGGTTGAAGCAGTTCGTGGTGATATCAGCAACTGCAATCCACTTTTTGTAAATTTGCCAGTCTACTTGTATCATAGTTTGCACTGACAAATGATTGTCATACAGACCATCATATAAATGATTCAGTGTTTATCGGCACAGAAACGGGAGTCCTGCATTTTGCATACCAGCCTGGCCAACCTACCTTTGTGCTGGAAGAATTGTTCTGTGTGTAGGTTATTGCATTTTAAACGTGCATATGTTTATATCTGTTTATGTTTTTGCATTCTTATGTTGAATATAGATCATGATGTTTCCAGCGAGTGATCTGATGCTGCACTCAAGATGTGAGTCACTTTGGAGCCCGACTGGTGCAGAGCTGCAGGGACTGATGAGGTGTGTTTTCCAAGCGCAGTGTGTGTGTGTGTGTGTGTCTGTGTATGTGTTTGTTGTCTCTCGGCATTTGTCTATGTGTGTATCTTTTACGCAGATGCGTGGGTGTGATAGGAATATCTGTCTGTCCATCATATGTGCATACTTGAGACTGTGTGTGTGAACAGGTAGGTACAAGATGTGCATGATTGTGGGTGTATCAGCATAAGCCTGTGACCACTTTTGCTCACACACCGGCTCAAACTGGCATCCGTTCCTCGCAGTCAAAGCAACAAAGTAGATGACATCCTGTCCACACCTCTGAGGATGAACTCACACCACACAAGCACAGCGAGACACATCGAGTTTTCTCAGCACCATCCAGCACAATAACCCGTGATGACAAGTATTCTTCTGTTTCTAAGAGCCAGTGCTGTGGAGCATTTGCAGCTGATTGGCTTGGATGAGATTTGCATAATGAGTGGGCCGAAATAACGCTGAACAATAACCGTTTCAATATGAATGGGCAGTTTAAGATCTATGGCAACAAAACAGTGAATAAACAACGATTTGGGGAACAAAAGTCACTCTCAGCTCTTATCCCTCAGCCACAGCTAAATGTCTTGATTGTCTCGTTGGCCTACATTCTCTCTCGAAACATTACTCTCTCACATTTATCTCCAAATCGGCCTCTTAATCTCTGCCATTATGATCTTGCATTTCCATAATAAATAGTCCACCAAAATTAAAGATGACATCACTTTCTGTCCCAGCAGCAATTACTTGAACGCTCCACGCCTCCTGCCTCTTTTTCCTTAAGACGTGTTGAGCAGGGGAACTGATTTATTGATCGAGGCTGTGTGTCTGCAGCGGCGTGCTCAGGGGGATGAGGAGGATTATGTAGCTGCAGTGTGATGTTGTTGACACTTCTGTCCCCTTTACAGCTCCGACATGCCAGGACTTGGGCGTGTGCCCAACGCGAGTGTGTCTAAATGTGTGTATTGAGGAGGGGGAACCGGGGCAAGTTTGAGAGGTCAATAGAGGAGTTTTGGGGTGTGAGATAGAGGGGGGATTGTGTGTGTATGTGTGTGAGTGAGTCTGTCATCGAGGGGTGGGGGCGGGGGCGTGGTGGGCCAGCTGGCAGCCTCTGGCTCCACTGTGCCCCATGGGCATCCGGCTTGGCGCAAATTCACTCTACTGCGACAGCTGGGACCTGGGTGCCAACCAAGACAGAGCTCACAAACACACACAAACACACACACACAACAGGAGGACACACAGGACTGGATGGGAGGGAAAAGATGGGATGAAGTTTCCAAAAGTCTGTCACAGGGTGCTGGCTGAGTAGTTTTACATTAAAGTAGGTGTAGCTGAGCTGCGACTTTTAAACCAGCGGTCCACAAACTTTTACACTGCGTACCACCTCAGACAGTATTAGGCTCTCCAAGTTTCACCACCACTGATGCTCAAATCTAGTAGGGCTGTCCCATTCAGCTATGGAAAGTTCAGGCAGAAAGCAGGTTCACTTCTAATCAGAAGAATATTTATTGACCGACATCAGCCACAGCTAAGCTTTACAAAGGGAGTGTTCAGTTGTGTTTTCCACTACAGTCAGGGCGTGTATGCTGCTTTTTAAACACAGGAAAACCTTTTAAAAACAGCCACTAAACTGCTTTCCATTTCGATCAGTAGATGAGCTTGACTTTGTGTTTCTGTTGTATAGGTGTGTCACGTTTGAAGTCACGAACAGGCTGGAAAACAGGTTAGTAAATCACAGAAAGCAGCATGTAGGCCAGTGTAAATGTTACAGTAGTGACTTCATTTTTATATATTTGTTATTTATTTAGTCTCTCTTTAACCCTTTGAAACCTGAGCAAATTAACATGATTTCTTTTAAAAATATGAGAAGAAGGCAATGAGAAACTTAAGGCAAAATTTAGCAGGGAAGTAGTAAAAAGTGCAAGAAAATTACCTGAAAAAAGAGAAGAAAGAAAGAAAATATAATGATAATAATTAATAACAATAATACATTATTTTAAATATATAAATCGATAATTATTAAATTTATAACTATAGTTTTCTAGACATTTTTCCCTAGCTTTTTAAAAAAAATGCTTTTCTAAATCTACGTATTTCTTGCAATCTGGATATTCCTCAATTCCTATTTGCCTTTTTTCTCTTTTTTTGGAAAGAAATCAAACTAATTTGCCCAGGGTTCAAAGGTTTAAGTACCTCTGTAGGGCGTTTGAAAGCAGCACAAGGATTGCGATCCAGGTTTCATAGGCTCAAAACTCGGTGCTGACTAACTTTTAAATGATTTTGGAGTGCTGCGTGGACAGAGACGGACAGTATTTTGTGGTGGCTGGTGGTGGTGTCGTTGCATCGCAGTGGAAACAGGCTAAATTGATCTTGTCCATCTTGATGTCACGTTTCCATTTTATCGTCACTCATGTCTGAGGATGTGGTTGAAGAGTTTAGGAAGAGCTTTCTTAAAACCCAGACATTTAATTCATAATTAAAGTATAGCTGTCCTTTTAAGTTCAACTTGCCTGGGATTAGTCAGAGCTCCTCATTTTGATAGTTGGATGCATTTCTTGTTCCTAATTATCATACAACTTGTGTCCATTAAACATTTTAATCGGTTAGTGTTCCTAATTTTTCATTCCAGAGTTTAACCAGCTTATGAATTACTCTGCTATTTCCATGTCAGTGGGTGGTGAATAAGTACACAGATAAGAGAGGAAATTAAGTGCGCGATTCGCTTTGGTAAAAGGACATTTTTCCTATCATAGGGGTAGAAAAAGTATTTAGTGTTAAATATGGTTAAATAGGACAGGCACAGATGAATGTTTAATGTTCTTGCATTTCATTGCAACGAGACTTTGTATTTTCAGTTCATTAACTCATACAGATGAAGATATATTTCAGCTTATTTTGTCCTGTTAAATTGCTTTCTCAAAATTTAAAAAATCCTGATCACATTATGTAAAAGTTGTGGTCATTTAAGTAAGTCACAAACTCGCATAGAAAACATATAGTGCCCTGTGGGGGCCAGTTTCACAGGTTGTGGTTCCAGGCTTCAGGGAGCCGAAAATGAGGACATGGTTTTTAGAAAGCAGGAGGCTGAAGTCATGGAGGTCAAAGACTGCCGCGAGCCGCCGAGGGAGGGAGGGAGGTTAATGGGAGTAAATCAGGGAACCGCGGAGGTGAAGTGGAACCTTTGAGTTTTTTTTATGCTGACTGTCCGACTCGCCTCATTTGTCAGTGTACTCTGTAACGGCTGGCTACCAAACAACGCTTGAAAATAGAAAGAACTGACTCAGGATCTGATATAGTTTTCCACTCTACTTCTCTGTTGTTATTTTAACACTTTTCATTAGTTATACAATCTTGGCTCAAGTGCTGAAAGATTTTTTTGCTGGAGTTCATTGTCTTAATATTTTCTTCATTTAAATATGAAGTTTACCGATTTTGCCCATCAAAGTCTGTTGACAGGCCCACTACACATTTAAAATGTTGAGTAAAGTTTGAAAATGAAAAAATAATTTGTTGGTGTGGAGTAAAAAAAGAAGTGAGCTTACCAGACCTGTGTAACCTGTTCCTCATTTGTACTGTAGGCTAGCAGCTCGAGGTTACATTTGCCACTACTAGCAGAACCAGGCCTCCAGGAAAGCAGCTCAGCCTTGCTTCCAATTTTCCCAGTGGCCACTTGCAGTTTTGCTGTAAAAATATCTCCTGTGTCCCAAAAGCTATTTTTCCCATAGAATACCATTATAAAAGAGACGTCTGGAAAACTGCAAAATCTCAAATTCCAAACAAGGTCAATTGTGACTCTTTCTGTCATGGATTTCTTATTCATAGAGGCCTTACTTTTGTAAAACTTTTCTCCTACTGAGAAACGCGATTTAAAAATCCATGATGTGAAGTGTAGACCATTCAATTTCATTCACAAAGCCCATTATCACAAAACACAGTTTGCCTCAGAGGGCTTTACAGCATACGACATCCCTCTGCTGTATGCAGCAGGATCACGGCATTGGTGCAACCAGGACCCACAACACAGGCAGCATGACTAAATCTTTTTTACCAAGTCAAGTTAGAGGATGGCTAAAGGGGAAGTTAGCTGCTCAGCTGCTGTAAATCTCTAGTGTGTTGCTTCTATGGGCCTGTCAATAAGGAAGATATGGGTAACTTTTATATGTTTAAATAATGGATGTAGTTATCGGCACATCACCCATCGGTTTGTGGACCGCCGTTTTGAAGCCTCAAGTTTCAAGTTTTGGCGCTCATGATCCTCTTTTATGGAGCCAGAAATGACCATATTTTGATGAGAGGTTGGAACTGGGGAAGAGCGAGGAGAAGATGTGACCCACAGACTGTGACGCCTTGCCGACAGCGTGTCGCTCACAGCCGCCCACCCTTAAATTTGCCGAACTTTGGGCCTTAATAAAACGTAAAAGTCTGAGTTAACCCCTCCAACCTGTGCAGTTGTCACAAGTGTTTGAATCAGCTATAGAGACCAAAACATGTTTATTTCTGCGGTACAGTTGGGCATTTTCGCATTGTGGGTCTATTTCGGATGAGGAAGATGAATGCATGGAATTTGAAAGACAAACAGTTTGATCTTTAAAAACTGTCCATCATGAGTCCAAAAATATTATAGGAATGCAGCGCTAAATTGTTGGACCAGCCTTTAAGCTTAGCAGTGAAGCAAAGTGTCTCACAGTTTGTCTACTGAGTGAAAATTGAGAAGCTGTGCAAGAAAAGAAACAAGAAGAGAAAACACAAAGTGACCATGTGTTCAGTCAGATAGGAACAGACCTCTGAGCTTTCCAGCCATCCATCCAGTGTGAGAGATATTACCACCAACATGTCTCTCAACATGGAAAAATATGCCTCACCAGGCAACCGAGTGCATTGTACCACAATATTCGTTATCGCTGGGATATGTTTTGACAGCTCGGAGTCCCTCCATATTAAACTCTACTGAATAGGGAAGGAAAACAGCTGGGGCACAAGGTTACATCAACATTTCAGGCCTTCCCCTCTTGATGAGACACACTCCGCACACAACGGCATTCATGCATTCAAAATGGCATTCATCTTTTACACGCCCACCCACGCATGCACTTTGAATAACCCTCATGCTTTGTGACAACACTTGTGCAAATGCACCATTGCGTATTAAGCCTCAAAATAATGGCATAGTGAAACAATAACGCGACGAACAGCCCATAACAGAAGAAATGTGTGTTGACATTATGGGTGAAATGAAGTCATTTCAGGTGCAGTTGAAGCTGAGCCAGGAGCAGGTGGGTGTGCTGGGTGACAGACAGGTGTGGTAGATGGATCGACGGGCTTACAGATACCATATCAAGAAAGACAGGCAGGCAGACAGATAGAGATGAAGCATTATTTGTGCCTCTTTATCTTCCCATTGAGCTGTAATGCACAGAGAAAATTGAACACCCTCACACTCACAAAAATCCTCAGTGGGAATATAAGGCTGGCATGATGCAAACAGCGCCTATCATAATTGCTTGTGCCTTCCCTTATCTAAGTACCTGGGACAGCAGCACTTTGTTAGGACTCACTTTGATTAATTGCTGATGCGCAGAACCGCTCTATTTACTGCATGTAGGTCAGGTTGTACCTGCTTAACCATTAGGTGGCAAAACCTTGATTCTTGAAGTTTACTTTTAGTTTACTTACTGTGAGACACAGCGGGGTGATGTTGCACCTGGCGCCTTACCAGGTCCAAAAATATTTTCTTGCTCCAGAAATGCAGACTTGTATTTTTTATCTTTTAACTGGAAAGGTGTAGACTGCTGTGGGCACCGCTGCCCGGTCAGTTTTTATCTTTATCACTATGGTCGGGGCGTCGGGTGGCTCAGTGGATAAAGCAGGCACCCCATAAATTGAGGCCGTGTCCTTGCTGCAGCTGCCACGGGTTCGATTCCAGCTTGCAGCCCTTTGTTGCATGTCATCCCCTCTCTCTTCCGCTGTTACGCTATCAATCTTCTGTCTTGTCTAATAAAGACAAAAATGCCAAAAATATAATCTTTATCACTATGGTTTCTGTTCGGTGGAGTCTGCTCACTTGTTATGTGTTTGTAGATGACTTGCTAACGCCACAGTTAAGCCTACTTTCAGGAGTCCCTCAGTTTTGCTTAGAGTTGGAGGGAGTTAATCTGTGAATCTGAATCGGAATATGCTCTTATTTTGGTGAACAGTGAACTGACCTGTGTCCACATTGCGTTTTATTTTGGCAGGCTGACGGCACCTTTTCAGTTGTTCCCTACAAGGAGAGGGCGTACGCAGCCCATCCATCCATCCATCCATCCATCCATCCATCCATCCATCCATCCATCCATCCATTTTCATCTGCTTATCGGAGGCCGGGTCACAGGGGCAGCAGACTAAGCAAAGCACTCCAGCAACGCTTTCCTCCTGGGGATGACACTAATGCTGTTGCTGGTAAGTGTTGAACACCATGATTTTGGGTTGTATTTGGGGTGGGGTGTTTTTTTTTTGTGTGTGTTTTTTTTTTTAATTCATTATCTGTTTTTTTTTTTAAAGTGCACACTTGTGCTTGTGTTTTATTGTTCTTTTGTTGTGAAAATTTACAACCGGGGAGAAATGTAAAGACACATTCGCTCCCTTGCTCCTTTCCACTGGAGTTACACCCCTAGATTTCGTTACTTTCTGCCCGAGTCTTGCAATTGGCACCGTGGCTAAGTACAGCTATTAACTTGCACTCTGCTGTAAGCATCATCATTGCTGTTGTGCACTTTCAGATGTTTTTCGGCTGGTATTAGGACATTGTTTCCATTTTTTTTCACTTCTTCTTTTTTCTTTTTTTTGCTGGCACCTTCTCTACTGCCCTGCTCCTCTCTCGTGTTCGATCATTTGTCCTGCAGGCTGTGCCACATTTTCTTAAGTGTGTCTTGGTCAAATCACTTTTAAGTGATTTAGAAAAACTTAAACTGCAACAGTTTCAGACAAAAAATACAGGCTTGGTTTAAAAAAGGCCTTTATGGAGTCTGCATTTGGTGATTATAGAGTAAAGTTTTGACAGCATTTTGGTTGCAGGATGCTCATCTAGCTACACAGCATGGTGACCCATTCATGGAAAGAGCAAGCTCAACTCCTTCGATGTGCCCAATTTCAAAAACTGATAAGATCAATGACAAGTGACAGTGTGGCAGAACTGGTTCATTTAAAAAAAAAAAGAAAGTTTAAAAAAAAGCACATTAGCATTGTATATCATTACTAGTAGAGTGGAGTTACAAATTACTGTGCACATTATATCTGGGGGACAATGTCAGTAAAGGCGAATAAAATACTTATCACTTGTGAATGCGCTACACGAAACAGACATGGGGGCGTAATTTCTAAATCACACGACGTCCTCTGGTAAAGTAGGGCTTTACTCTTGTTTTACTTTCCTGTCATTAGCTGACTCTTAAAATGACAGCCAGTGTTACTGGGTTTCACATTAACATTCATAGCTATGAATGTTACGATCCTTTAAAAGTCTCTGACATGCACGTCTTTGAAAACTGCTCTTATGCCTCTAAATTGCAGATTGTCTCTTTATTGGGGTTACTGAGGTTGGAAAAAAGCAACGTCTGATGGAGAACCTCTATAAAAAAATGTGACTGTTTAAAAAGTCCATTATCTGCTATTTAAAAGTTACTGGCTTTGTGAAAATTCCTTATCGAATCTCTTTTGGATTTTAAATGTCCCAGCTGGTGAAGTGGAATTTGGCTTTTGGCAGAAGTAATGGCACGATGATGACTGCACAGGCCTGTTGTTTTTATAGTGAAATCTGTGTTATTAAAGTCTGGTAACATTTGTTTTAATAATAGCAGACACTGACCCTATTACTGAATCATTTAAGCTCAGTTTACATTTCATTTTAGCAATTTTACATTAATAAGCTTTTTGTTTGTTTTCCTGTGGATGACACTCAGTGTAATTTAGACTACAGGGTTGTTAAACTGCTCCAAAAACTCTTATGTTGTTTGACTCTCATACCTTTCAGTTTAGCTATGAACTTTATCAGTCGACCGTCAGCCAGTTGCAATATGTTTTTGTTTGTTTTTGTCATTTAATGCGAGCACAGTCTCAAATTAATTTTCCCCAGTGGAATCCCCCTTAAGTGTACACTCACACACTGAACTTTTAAACAATAGTACAGTTCTTCTTCTTGCTGTCTCTTACCTTCTGTCTCTCTTTTATTCTTTCTGTACCTGCTCAACATTTCCTCATAAAACATAGCATCTTACCAAAATGCAAATACAAAGCTTCATTATGGTATCTAACAAAATAATTCCCCCCGAATAATGTCACATAGCTAATGTAAAGTCACATACCTTATGTAGATTAGGTTTTGGTAAGTTAAAATATATAGGTTAGGTTTAGGAAAAGCAGCATAGTTGGGCATCTTAAGGTTGAGTAAAGTCACGTAGGTTTAGGTAAGTAAAGTTACATAGATTAGGTTTAGGTAAATAAAGTCAAGTAGGCTAGGTTTAGGTAGGACTAAGTAAAGTTATGTGGGCTTAGGTCAGTAAAGTCACATAGACTAGGTTTAGGTAAGTAAAGTTACGTAGTTTAAGGTAAGTAAAGTTACAGAGGTTTCGGTAAGTAGTTATGTCTGCTAGGTCTTGTTAAGTTTAGATATGTAGGTAAGTTTTACATAAAGAATCACGGTGATGACGTACCTTGAAATAACTCAAAGGTTACTGGTTTCACACGGATCCAAACACCAGTCTCCTGACACCGACTTTTGGTCTTGATACTTAAAGAAGTTCCTGTCTTTACTCCTGTAACCGCATTGGTCGCTTGATCGCAGCAGTCCTGATTTTGTGGGTTATATACAACTTCTGGGGCATTGCTTTTCGTAGGTATATGTATGAACAGTGGGTGAGAATAGCCTGACCTGTTCTGGTCACGTATACAGTCATGAAAAGCAGGATTTCATAAAATTTGGTCTCTCCTTCACCTGCTGTACCACCTGCAGATACATCGCTTTTTCTTTTCAATTTTCTTCTCAGTGGAAGTAAAAGAATTCGCTCCACATTTCACACACCTTACAATTTCCTTAGACTGGGGCTTGTGCTGAAAGATATATAATAACCTTAATTTGAATGTACCGCATGACCTGACAAGATTGGAGCGGAGCTATGTCTGCCTCCCATTTAGTTTGAATTTTGACAATTTGTCAGGGATTAATCAGTTTGGAAATCCTTGAAATGTAAGTTTGCAGGGCTGTTGGTAGATGGAATGTATTACAGCGATACTTGCCAAGCTGTTCAGGCAAGCTCGAACTCAGAGCAGACCGAGGCGAGGAGGAGGAGGAGGAGGAGGAGGAGGAGGTGGAGGAGGTGGGGGTCGGTTAAAGGAGACAGAAAAAGACAAGAGATGAAAAAAAATCTGCAGACTTGTATTGGCAAATGTAATGAAGATAAAGTTGCATGTCTGATATTAAAGGTAGATAGGAAGTTACAGAGGGAGAATTAAATGCACACAGCATCTTTCTAAGAAAAAGGTCTTGACACTTACAAGGCCTTCTCAGAATTTGCCTGTTTGCCGAGCAGAAACCAGCTGTCCCCCAAATGCTCTCTAGCTCTTGTGTTTCTCTCACTCTTACTCATCCTCCTTGTCTGTCACACAGGCAAACATTGACACACTCTCTCCTCTATCTCTGCACAATCAGTGCTCTGTACTCTCTGCACACTTCCTGAAAGTTAAACCCAGTCCTCCTGAGTTTAAACCCCACATTTTGTGGCCCTCAAATCCCTAAAACCTTCCATTTTGCAAACACATGGTTTCCTTACTTGCACATTTCTCTCAGTATTTGTAGGCTGAGACTGGACCTTATCCGCATCAAGGTGTTACTTTGAGTAAGGTGTTGACATAGGCCATAGCAACAGGACTTTCTCAATAATCACAATTTGCATAGCTTGTTTTAAAGTCAGAGTTCTGTGACTAATGACTTGTTTTATTCTTTTGTATGTCAGGGTAACTGACAGTATTACTGTCAACGTTTTCGGAACAGGAACAGCAGGTTTATTAAAAAAAGCTGAGCTCATAATAGCTCTGACTTCTTTTTCACTGAAGAATGTTTTTGGAGGACAGAAACAGGAGGAGAGTTCAAACCATATGTCAGTTTAAATGTTGCAGTCTCTTTGCTGTTTTCAGCATTAATAGTAGTAATAATAGTCCTTAGAACCATTTACAAGATTACAGATGTTAAACTCTTGTGTGGCTATGCAATGCTTTCTTGTTTCTTTAGATTTTCATAAGTGTTGTATTTACAATTGATATTTTTAGGTGTTTCATTTCCTGTTGCCACTTACTTTTATTAGTTTCCCCTCTGGGATAAAGTTGCAATCAAAAATTGATCAGTTGTCAGCTACTAAATTAATCACCCTTTGTCTCATAATCTATTAATTGGTTTGAGTAATTAAAAAATTCAAAAAATTATCTGGTTCCAGATTCTTCACTGTGAATATTTATGGACTAAAATACTCAATACGGATTTTGTGCATGTACATTTGTAAATATACATTTTTTTTCTGGAAAATGAACTACTATCTTCAGGTATAAATGGAGTGAAATATAAAGTACATTTACCTATGATATGTAGTGAGGTAGAAATGTAGTAGCAGAGAAAATGAAAGTACAAAAAATCTTGTATATAAGTACAATACTTGAGTGGATGTACTTTTACATCATCATAATTGGGTGTACAGACCACTTAAAGTGTTCTGTGAATTTATCTACATGGTAAACAGCAACAGCATCCTACAGCTTTACACATTAACTTAAAAAATGTATCGCCAGAATAGAGCTTCAGCTAACAAAAATGTTCATTGCCAATTTTAATGTTGATTATTTTCTCAATTTAGCCATTAGTTGAATGGTGAACAGTTTCTATTAGTGTTTCCCAAAACTCAAGATGATGTCCTCAAATGTCTTGTTTTGTCCACAACCCAACAATATAAAATTTATTGCTAAGTCCTTTAAAAATTATTTTTTTTAAGTGAAAAAAATCCAGTATTTTCAGTTTAAGTATTTTCTGAAAAATAATTATTCCAAATTCTAGTGAAGCAACCTGCCATATTCTTTCTTGTTTCAAGCTACACTAGGCTTCATGTCTCAGTTGTTGGACATTTTTAACAAGTTGATTTTAATAAAAAACAGAAATCCCCTTGATGCAATAACTTTTACATAAGATTTTGAGGTCAGTATTTTTAAAGTATGATCTTACTACCTTGACTCAAGTAACAGCATGGCTCTGAATCCCCTTTTTTATCACTGCCCACACAGTTTACAGTAAGATGTGAGAGATATTCAGAATTTGGCACCAGAAAGACACTTTGCTCTTTTAATCCTTGACTTTATAACCTGGTTAATTAATTTACATGACAAAAATCTCTCTTACATGTTGTCTGTGTCATCTGTTCTTCTGTGTGTTCACTGCTCAGACATCCAGGCCTGACTGGTGGAAGCTAAATTTTAAACCTCTCTGCTCTGTCGACTCTCTCTTCTTTCATCTTTCTTTATTATCTGTTGGTTTTCCTCACCCCTCCCTCCTCTCTCATATTTTCATCTGGCAGTTTGATTAAAGGCTACACCAAAAGTTCGGCTTTGGATGAGTCCCAATTTCACAGAGGTTTACAGCGGACCAAGGCCAGGTGATTTACAGTGGGAAGACGCCCTCCGTCTTTCCGCAACAGAACAGTTGAAACAGCTGGAGGTTGGATATCAGTAATGTTGTGTCTTTAGCAGAGAGCATACTGGACAGTATTCATGAAAAGTTGGCGTGAGCGTGTTTGATCGATGTGTCTGTGTGTCTCTGGGCTCTGATAAACCACACTAACAGTCAGAGGTTGTTTGCCAAAGGGCCGTCCTTGAACTTCTTTGGTGTACTTTTTGTGGTGTGTCCGGTGCTGTTGGCCCAAGTCATCATTCATTAGGCAGCTGGAGAGGAAGAGCTTGTTGACTTTCTCTTCAGCCTATAAAATGAGTGATTTCACCTTATTATTTTTGCGCCCTTGTTTTATTTTATTTTCCAAAGGCAAGAGATCACAGGCAACATGAGTGCAAAGCAATACTCAATGCCTCTGGGAACCCAAATCCACCCAAAACATTCTTAATATGTAATTTAGGGTTTTACATGCATAATAAAAAGAAAAAAAAATTATCAGACATTCGCCTCAATTCAAATTTGAAATGTTGTCATTTTATTTTTTCACATTTTCCTGAGGCTAGGTTGATTTTGGGCGTGGTTATCCCCAATTCATATCTTTAACTCTAATACAAAAGACGGATAGATACTGTGAGGCTAAGCAAGCACCAAACTCCATGGATGAAAAATGAAGCAATGTAGAAGTGCAAAAAAAACCAAAAACCCAAAAAACAAAACTGCAGTTCCTTCAATGCACCCCTGAAACTGGCTCCAAACACAGCCAGTCCCCAAAGACCTCCGTATTAAAATGTCCATATCACCAATTTAAAGTTAGGCTATGCATAAGTGGGTGGCTGCGATGAGTGACAAGTGGGTGGCGTCCATTGACGAGTCACTATAAGGTACCAAAGTTAATCAGGTAACGCAGCTTTGGCTTAACTCCTGGATTCACAGAGTATAGGCGTAGTCGTAGCTGATGCTAATTTAGTGTGTTTTCAATCCATGAAAGTTAAATTTGACATTTTGGTCATTTAAAAAAATCTTGTTCAGCCTAAAAGACCCTCTAAGGAGGTGCATGTTCAGTTTTTCTAGCACGCGCATTACGTTTTATGGTTTTATGGCCTGTTTTTTTGCTTGTGAAAACTAGCATTAGAATAAGCATTATCACAGATAACCATAGGCTGTATCAGCACTGTGCTAACCAAGCTTACAGTTAACATCATAGGGCACCCTCTCAGTGCTGGCTCCAAAAATCCAAGATGACAACAGCCAAAATAACAGACGGGGTGTAAGTTAGTTAGCCAGACATGCTAATGATTGTAGTTTATGTTGGAGTGTATACATATGCAGTTTATCCATTTCTTATTGTTATTTTTGTGTTTTTTTGTGTTGGAAAGGCTGATAGAAAAATATATGAATAAATGCTATCTCCGCAGCCACACCGGTTTAACAAATCCGAAGTCTGACTGACGTCCTGTGCTATGTACAATTATATGCTATGATTGCTGTTAGAGGTAGGGCCTGAAGGCATGGTCAGTTCATCCTCTAATAATAAGCCATTTAGACTTAAAATAAACATGTTTTTACTATTCTTTCAGTGCATGTCAAGACTTGACTTTCACTCAATGCCCAACATGATTTTAGAATGACTGCAAATGCATTCATAATTGCTGTTTTGACTATCTATAGATCTTAGTGCACACACCCATCATTTAGCCTATAAACTGAAGTGCACCGTCAGAGGCAATCTGTGTAAGTGCTCGATGATATCTCTCACTGTACGTGAGGCATGCAGCTACTTTGAATAGAGGTTGATGCACTACAGCATCAAACTGAGGTTTGTTTTAACTGCCAACTTGGCTAACACACCACAGTTATATAAAGGCTAATGGCTTCAGCGTGTGCATTTAGTCTGTGATGTACAGGCTATTGTTCAGCACATTCATGTAATTGGACAACTCCTTGTCCTTGTGCAAGCCTGTGCGTGTAAGTGTTGAATATGTGTTTGTATGTTTGTGCCTGCCTCTCCGCGTTCATGACATTTCACTGTAATGGACTGAATAGATGCTGAGCCTGTTTGAACTTAAATACATCTGTATGTTATGCTTAAATGTCAATGTCTTATATAACACAGATGTTCTTACAATACTTGTAGACATTTTTGTATGGCTTTTTAAAAAAGTTTAGAATTGTTCTTTTTGCTTGTTTTTTATTTTGGTTTTGTAACACATCCAACTATATCATTTTACAGCTAAACTGTACACTAAAACACATTTCTGAAAACATTTGAAATGAGAAATAGACAATACAGTAATAGAATATTAATTCATATTTGATCAGCGCCGACTAATTTGACGGTTTGTCCACAGTTCACCTGCTGTGATTGACATGATTGACTGCTGTGTTGGAGAATCCTTGACTGTGATTGGTTGTTTATTGTGAGCCACAGTAGACTTTAACAAATGTCATCGAAGGCCTTAGGAGGAGCAGAAACATGTTTTGTTTTTTTCGTTTTTTTCTTGTGGATATACAGGGTTCCATAGTCATGGAAAACCAAGAAAAATCATGAAATTCCAAGCCTGGAAAAATTCATGGAATTACCAAAAATCATTAAAAGTTTGGGAACAGTCATGGAATTTTCTTGTGTGTAATGAAATTGTTTCAGTAGTTTTCGACAGATAATCCACAATGCAATGTAACATAACGGCAAATTTTTTTTCCTGTAGCTGACAACATAGCATACCTGTAATACTGGTTGATGTTTGACAGCATGATGTTTACCATTACATGCATTTCCTCATTGTCCAGGCTACATAATGTCATTTTAAGCTGAAATTATGTTTGAATAAATTTTGAATCTGATGTGCTTGAAAAATTTCAGGCAAGTTGAAAAAATGAAATATGGGTCTTTGAAAAGTCATGGAAAATTGGTCCATGAAAATGTGTGGGAACCCTGGATATAGTGACACTTTCAGCAAATAATAATAATCTAAATTCTCATTAAAAGTAGTGATGGCGATCATGTGATACAACCGATAGCTTCAGTTACAGCTACAAATCAGAGAGGAGAATATAAGCAGTTTTACAAAGAGACGAGTACATTAACAGTGCGTCATGAAGAATGTTTGATGCACCTCGGCTTTGATTAATAACTATGAAGGACCAACACTGTGTTTTTTGCACCCTGAGGTGCTGATTCTCTCTGTAAAAAATACCTGCATGCATATTCTTTATTTTTTTGGCTGTTGTACAAGAACACGCACTAGATCAGCAGATCTATCGCTCCCTGTAGATGGATGCTCATGTGATTAGATAGCTACCATGCTACCATCTGGCAAACATCTGGATGAAGACTGTGCTTTGAGAACACCATTTGGCTTTTTCCAGCTATAAACCTGATGTAGGAAGGAGTATTAAGACAACTTTATCAGACCTTATTGGCTTATCACTTGTTCACTTATCCATCTTTGCTGCCCCCATACTTCAGGTTAAACATCTTTATAGATTGCTCTTTTGAATGGCAATGTGTTATAATAACCAGCTTTTTAAACATTTTGTGCTCATACTGCATCATAGAGAGGTTGATTATATTCTGATGGTACTGCAAGTTTTGCTGTGTGTAGCATATGTGTGTTATTAAGTGTCCATAAGCTCTTACTTGCAAGTGCTGTTCCTGCCAAATTATGCCACACTGAAAAAATCTGGGACTTTTTGGGCTTTGCTGCAATGTGATTTTGGCACTAGTCTCGCAAAGCCAGACCTTTCTCGGGCTGTGCCAGGGCTGGAGAGAGGTCTGCCTGGACCCATTAAAATTCGACACCAAGGGGAAAAAAATGCTCTGGCTTGTTCCTTAGCTTCTCACTTTTCACTGAGCCCAGGATGCAGCCTTGCAAAACAAGTGTCAAGAATGAAATTTTTGGTGTAGAGGCGAGCATTAGCATTAAAATGGTTAAATCCATGGTGGCCTTTAGCTCAACAGGTGTGCGTCACATGTTGACTAAGTCCTTTACAAATGATTTAAAAAAAAGATTTAATTCCTACAAAACAAAACAGTATATAAGACAATAATAGACATTTTAGGGTGTAGCTAGCCAGTCAAGAAGTTGTTGTTGTTTCATGTGCAGTACCAAAACAAAGTGTGGAGACAGATCTTGTTTTGCAAGATTAGTTTCAGTTAGTGACGGTAAAATGCAGGTCGCTTGTTACCTGGGAACAAACTGATGACTTTTTGGGAAAAAAAGAGGACAAAATATGAGAGACCTCTCTTCTTTGTCCAGCATGTAAATCTGGGAATCCTAGAATAGCAAAGGAGTGAGCTGCTCTACTCTCCCTGTGAGTGGCTTGTAGTCGTTGCTTTTGTCTGGGTTACTGTAAGGGTACGAATGTCAGGAAAAGCCAATCAGAGTAAGGCAGAGTAAGGTGGGCCATTCCTTCACCATCATAGGATTTGCAAGTTTGCTTTTGGCACTCTATTGACTCAGTAAGCTTTAGCACTACAATTCAAAGCACTATTCATATATAGGTGGTGGAATATTGCACTTGTAGTAGTGAAAATAATGATGACGATAGGATGACAATAACAGTACACACTGTACTTGTAGTATTGATGATTTTGATGTTGATTATGATGACAGGGTGACAGTAATAGTACATGTTGTGCTTGTGTGCTATATTGCAGCATCTGCGTTTTAGCACTGGTCCCGATGCTGCATTATTATGACTGTCATCACCAGTTGAAGTTGATGTATACTATACTGAAAATGGTCTATGTTATTAGGAGATGTTTGTCATATTTAACACTCACTAAATTTTTATAGGCCCTATGGAGTTAGGGTGGACACTTATTGATCTGCTAGGTAGGTGCAAGTCATCTTGTTTACAAATTAATGTCAGCTGTGTCATATTGTTTGTACTTTATGTGTTTTTATTATGTTTTTACACTTGCTGCAACACAAATTGCCCTCTGGGACAAATAATAAATTGAATTTAAATTTTAAAACGGAAGCAGGACAGTATTGCTTCGGAAAGATGTTGACCACTCTCTGGTCTTTACCCAGTTAGCCCCGAGTTAGCGGCTTCATTTTGAGCCGTAAAAACCTCTTTATCATTGTTAACTATGACCAAGCTGTGCTGACACTGCTTGACAATGATGGTAATGGAGCTAACAGTGATAGTTAACAATGCTAATGCTATCTGATTGTGTCACCTCACCTCTAATCCGTGAAGCGCTCTCTATCACCCAAGATCCAGATCATCCACTCCACCAGCACTTCATCCCCCTCCCTTCTCGATGTAGGCATAGACTACCCATGTGCAGAAGGGCCCATTGACCTTAAAAAATGATAACTTAACGTCTGCTTTCTATTTTTTTTTTGTTTGCTTTTTTCTACAGACTTTCAGCCACATCTTATGTTGTGGCTCATGGAGTTTCCTCGGTTGTCACAGACAATGCTCTACTGTATCTCCATGACAACCGAGCAAACTCCATTCCTTGAGTCCATGACCATGAGATGCTATTAACTTCGTAAAAGGCCAGTGTGTGACTTTGAGTTCAGTGTTTTAGTAGTTTTTGTGAAACTAGTGTTTAAGGTCAAACATGAACTTTCAAGCCTAACATAAAATGCTTTTATATATGTTGTTTTGTCACTTAAACAAGGTTTTTCTAGTTTAAATGCAATAAAATGTCCAGAGCTGATTGATCTGTTTATTCACCAAAAGTGATCCCCAGTTTTGTCTTTTAATACCGCTAATATTATACAC
This sequence comes from Plectropomus leopardus, assembly GCF_008729295.1. Taxonomy (NCBI): domain Eukaryota; kingdom Metazoa; phylum Chordata; class Actinopteri; order Perciformes; family Serranidae; genus Plectropomus; species Plectropomus leopardus. The sequence continues at coordinate 7,418,151 of NC_056480.1, forward strand.
AGTAAATCTCTCTCTGTCAGCATTGCGAACAGCATGTCCCTCAGGATTGCCATAAAATATAATAAAGAGTAACAAACATGTCGGCTGACACAACAGCGGTCATGGGAACTTTGTCTGAAAGCAGCAATTTCCGAAGCCTGTAAA